>NW_006201752.1:97876-125266 GCF_000334495.1 Tupaia belangeri chinensis | reverse complement strand
AAAGAGAAGCATTTTAGAGAATAGACAAAAAGGTGGCCAATCTACTGTGGCAAATTAAAGATGGCAACAAATTATCTGATAATCCTCTCATTGCTTTTACCAATAAGGTATAATGGAAAGGATGCTACACCAGATCTGAGCCAAGCATTTGAGAGAATTCTCCATTTCCATTAACCTGTTTTTGAAGTTTTCTGCTAATTTTTAAGAAGTCTAACTATCTAAGTCCAAATAGCCATGTGAAGAGGCCGTGGATCAAGAGAGAGAGACAGAGAAAGAGAGATTCTTAGTTAGTGCCTACCTGTTCTAGTCTTAAGAATCATCAAAATGAGTCCCTAGACATGATGGAGGAGAGGGAAGCCGTCCCTCTGTGCCTGTTCTAAATCCTGATTCATGGAACCATGAAATAAAATAATAATGAATTGTTGTCTTAGTCATCAAATTTTGCAGTGGTTTGTCATACAGGTGCAATGTTTAAGGCTGCAAAATAAACTCTGATATGATAAGCATAATATTCCATTTTTCCTTCTATAATAAAACACTATTTAAAAGCTGCCAGAGCAAGATCAACGCTTTCTCTTATAAAGTCCTTAAACAGAAATCTTATCTCTTGACAACTTTTGAGAATGTCTTCTAAAGTTTAAAGTTTATTTTTCAGAAAATCCTTACTGAGAAATTGCTACACTCTAAGGTCAGCTTTATTTCCACTTTAAAAAGCTTGCCAAGGACTGTAACAACCCTTTGATAACACAGAATTCTGCATCTGCTTTGTAATATAAAATTTAAAATAAAAGTAAACAATAAAAGGGGGCACAATTGTTAATACATGGTTAAATTCATTTAAAAGATGATCTTTTATCATTTTCACTTGCTCTTGAACCGTAAATACTTGAAAAGCAAAAATTTTAAAAACACTTTATTACCTTACATGTTTTATCAGTGACTCTTACTTGGCAAATTTCATTATCTACTGAAAGAAGTACATGAAGGGGTTTCAAATAGTTTTGAAATCCATGCATAATTTTTTATAATATGCATTCTCCATTAGTTTTTTTGAAGATCCCTTATAGAATTATGCTGTGTGGCCTTTTTTTGTATTTTTTCTCCTTAAAAATGTCATGTATTCCCTTCTCAGTCTTATTAATGCTTTCATTTCATTTTTTTGGGGGGGTGTATAATCTTTTTCAATTTTGTTTTATTTATTATTACCATAATCTTGTTTATATTATTGAATCACATATAACTTTACAGTGTATTACATTTCTTTTTCCAGAAGGAATACCATGAATGCTTTCATTTCTTCACTAGCAATTTTGTTTTTATTAAAATTCTATTTTTGTTAATAGCCAATATATTCTTAAGACACAGAGGTAATAATCCTATTACTTCAAAGTATAACTTTTTCTAATACTTATATCATTGTTTTTTCTTTCTCAGTCTCTTCCTCTATCCTTCTCATTTCCCTTTTTTCTTCATTCCTTTTATCCCTTTTTTTTGTTTATTTTTTTTTAATGTTTCATAGTATTACCACGAATTTTAGGAAAAGTAAATAGAGATGACTATGCCAGTCTATCTCATTTCTAAATTTAACTTTCATGGGAATGATTTATTAAATATAAGGGATATTTAAAACATTCATAATAAACATGAATTACGAGGGGAAAAAAGCATAGATTTCAGGGGTTGGCACCCAAGTACTCATACTTTAATTCCACTTTCCACAAACTTGTTGAAATCTCCTCATATAAGATGAGCAGATGAGGGGACCAGCAGTTAGCATAATGGCTATGTTGTTGGACTCCCATGTAGTCGACCATGGTTCGCGTCCCGGACCCGGTGGCTTAAAACTCACGCCGGGCACATATGCGTGCGTGCCCAAGATCCCGTGAGGAGAATGGAGAAGGGATTGTGGCGTGACCATGCCCTCTGGGGGGTGATTTCTCGCTTTCTGTCTCTATGTCTCTCTCTGTCTGTCTGGCGAGCGCACGCGCCCTATAGCGAAACCCCCCCCCCCAATAAAAGATGAGCAGATGGTTAGAAACAGAAATCTTTTTGTGTGTCCTAGGGCCAAGTTGGGGTTTTCCCTTTATTTTTATTAATTTACATTTAATCATTGTTTGTCTTTACTGTATACAACATTTTTCCCAGCATGAATACACTGCATGCTAGTCAAGTCAAAGATATTACCATATACATTATCATGAACACATAACTTTTCATTTTTGTGTCTATTAAATGTTTGTTCTTGTTTGCCCTGATCCCTTCCCTTCCACCTTTTACTACCCACTCCCTCCTACTCTTTTGCTTCTATAGTTGGCCTCCCTGCTATTAGAGCTTCTCATCTTTCAGTTTCTGCTGTACAGTGCAGACACGGTACATATTAAAACAGAGACATACAATGCCTGTTTCACAGTCTTGCTTGCTTGCTTGCTTCATTTAGCACTAAACCTTCCATATTCGTGGGCCAGCAGGTGGCATGGTAGTTAAGACATTGGACTCCCATATGACTGATCATAGTTGAAGTCCCAGACCTAGTAGTTTGCTCTCTCACTTTCCCTCTCTCTCTCTCTCTCTGTGTCTCTCTTTTGTGAGCACACATGCCTATAGAAAATTTAATAATAATAATGATAAAATTAAATAAATAATTCTAATTTTTTTCCCATATTCATCCACTTTGTATCAAATATCAGGGTTTCATTGTTTTTTTTTTGGCTGAGTAATAGTCTGTGGTGTACATATACCACATGTTTTCAATCCACTTGTCTGTTTCTGATTTCTGGTGATTCATTGTCCTAGCAATTGCATAATGCTGAAATAAACATGGATGTGCAAATGTTTTTTCTGACTGAGTATTTTCTTATCCTTTGGGCAGATACCTAAAATTGAAATTATTGGGTCACATGGTAGTCTATAGGTTTCTGAGGACCCTCCGTATTATTCTTTACAGTGGTAGAAATAGACATTCTTTTTTTTTGGGGGGGGGAGATTTTCACTATAGGGCACGTGCGCTCGCCAGACAGAGAGAGACAAAGAGACAGAAAGCGAGAAATCACCCTCCTGGGGGGATGGTCACGCCGCAATTCCTTCTCCTCCATTATCCTCTCGGGATCTTGGGCATGCATGCACACATGCCTGGTGTGAGTTTTAAGCCACCGGGTCTGGGACATGAATCGCGGTCAACTACATGGGAGTCCAGCGACATAGCCATTATGCTAACTGCTGGTTCCCGAAATAGACATTTTTGATCATGTCAATAATTTAGTTTTTTAGTTTATAAAAATACTTTCAACATCATCCTAGATGTTGTTTTTTATTTAATTCACTAATACAAAAAGAGTTGTCTTTTTCCTCCTACTTATCTATATTTTTTTCACAGATCATTTTGAAGTATATTTTCAATTTTTGTTGAGCATTTTACTTAGGATTTTTGTTAGATATTTATAAATGAATTTATTATTTTGTCCTATTTTCTTTTAACAGTGTGTTTTCCTTTTTTAAAAAAAATTATATATATATTTTTTTTTTTTTAAATTTTCTATAGGGTATGTGTGCTCACCAGAGAGAGGCAAAGAGGAAGAGAGAGAGAAAGTGAGGAAGCAAGCCACCAGGTCTGGGATTCAAATTGCAGTCAAACATGTGAGAGAATCCAGTCCCCCAACCACCATGCCACCTGCTGTTCCATGTTCTATTTTCTTTAGATGGCTACATTCTCTTTTTACTTTTTCAATAACTATATATAGTTTATTTATTTAAATTGGTTATTATTAATTTATAATAGAAACTCTTAAAGATTATAAAGGTTGACTTTGTACTTGTGATTTGTAACACATATGATATTCATTTTAATTATTGGCTAAATCAGTGTTTTCCATAAATTTAAAGCAATATCTCTTTAACAAACATGAAAAAAGTGGGGTTATTCATATTTTATTTAAATTACAAAATAAATTAAATCTAATAAACCCTCCCTCCATGGTGAATTACTGTTTTAAATACTTTGTCATTTAAGTATTCTAATAATGCTTTTAGGTTTCCAAATTGCCTGCGTTTAAACTTTATGACATCGATATATAATATGCAGTATATATGATGATGAGGAGGAATGGAGGAAGGAGGACTGTGGTGTGAGAATATAGTCAGTCATTTGTCAATTTCTCACTGTTTCTCCATGTGACGGAATGGATCAGGGAGCTCTCAGGGGTCTCTTTTATATGGGGGATTAATCCCATTCATGAGGGTGCTGCCCTCATGACCTAATCACCTCCCAAAGGCCCCATATCCTATTACCATCTCCTTGGGAGTTAAGATTTCAAAATACACATTTTATGGCAACAAGAACATCCATAGTCAATACACAATTACTAAATATATGCTTTACTGTGGATGTATATTTTTCATAAATGTCTTTTTCTAAATCTTTGGAGTCCATTGGTAAATCCCACTCCTCAGTATATCTATATGTGAAATAGTTTCCATTTTTTGTCAATCAGTCTTTCCCAAAGAGATAAAAGAAAAATGGCCAGATTTTTTTTTCTTTCCTTTCTTTTTTTTTTTTTTTTTTTGGAGAGGTCTTCGCTATAGGGTATGTGCGCTCTCCAGAGAGACAGAGAGACAGAAAGCGAGAAATCACACCCCCCTAGGGGGGATGGCCACACCGCAGTCCCTTCTCCTCCATTCTCCTCTCATGATTTTGGGCACACAGGCACACGCACCTGGCGTGAGTTTAAGCCACTGGGTCCGGGACTCAGACCGCAGTAGACTATATGGGAGTCCAGTGACATAACCATTATGACAACTGCAGGTCCCCAAAACGACCTAGAATTTTGTGATGAAAATTAATGCCATGTTAATATTGTTTCATTCTCTGTATGTGTGGATTTTGATCATTTGACTCTTACCTCTTATTTTTAACCATGAACATAAAAGACTTGACTCCAGGGATGATCCTGGCCTAGTCTAGTTTGGCATCTGAGTTTTAAAGATAAATTAATTGAATTACCATTATACTGGAGTTAAATGGCCAATTGTGTCATAGATAACGAACTTCTCACACCACAGTAGAACAGTTTCCTTTAGTATGCTTTTTAAGATCTCAAGCCCTGTTACTAAAGCATTTTTTTGTTCTGTGTATTTTAGGTGACTTAAAATCACTTTTCTAACTGTTGGTATATATGACCATCTTAATGTAGACAGATATAACTCTTCTCCAATAATGAACATAATAGTGTAATGGAAAGAATATATTGAATGTATGTAGGTTTAGCACATGTTTATACATGTCAGCACTGAAAATGGAAATTTAGACTGATGATATTAATTAAATTAGAAGGCCAGATCTTCACAGATATTATCTTTCAAATGTTGTATTAAATATATTAAATAGTTTTTTCCATACTACCATATTTTCAGTCTTTCTTTTTTTTTTTTTTTTATTGTTTTTTGCCTTAAGGGGGGGTCCCTTGTTTTTGCCTTAAGGTGTGTGCACTCACCAGGGAGAGAGAGAGACAGAGAGACAGACACAGTGAGAGGAAAAGTGAGAAATCACCTCGCAGAGGGGATGGTCATGCCACAATCCTTTCTTCTCTGTTCTCCAAGATCTTGGGCACACTTGTACACACAAGCCCAGTGCAATTTTGAAGCCACTGTGCCTGGTACTCAAACCACGGTCGGTCACATGAGAGTCCAGCGATGCAAACACTAAACCATCTGCTGGCCTCATACTACCATATTTTCAAATTTGCATGTGCTAATATTCAAATCACTACTTTTTTTTTTTTTTAGAGAAATTTTTGCTATACTGTGTGCATGCTTGCCAGAGAGGCAGAGAGAAACAGAGAGACAGAAACGGAGAAATCAGCCCCTAGGGTGGATGGCCACTCTGCAATTCCTTCTTCTCCATTTTCTTGAGATTTTGGGTATGCATACACATGCGCAAGGCATGAGTTTTAAGCCAGTGGGTCTGGAACTCTAATCGGGGTCAACTACATGGAAGTGCATTGACCTAACCATTACGTCATCTGATGATCCCTCTATGCGTGTTTTTGTAATTGATTAGAAAGCTAACTTAAAAAAATTATTATTTTAATAATTATTTTAAATAAATGTTGATAGTTTAGTGCATAGGAATTAGAAGATAGAATTAATGCCATATGATTTTCAAAATCATGAATAAGATAGGTTTTCAATTTAAATAAACTTCAGTAGATAGAAACAAATTTAATGATACAACCAGGCTGATTTCGTTAAGAACATGTAAGAGGCTGTCTTACCTACCCCCACCCTAGGCAGCCCTCCTGGAAACTGATTTCTATTCCTGATGCTAAAGTTTCCAAAAAAAGGTAAAAATAAATGGGTTTGATACATTTCTTTAATATATTTACTTGAATCAAGAACAACTATATGAAAAAATTCTATATTGTTCAAGTGGACATGATTAACTTTAATCTTCTTAAAGTATTTGATAGGCACACAATGAAACAAAGAATAATAGATTTATCTTATTTTGGCAATAAGTTCAAGAACCAGAAATAAATTTCCTACTTAATCATTTACGTACTTAAAAATCTCTAAAAATATTCTACGAACTAAGTAACAGCACATATTAGAATATAAAAAATTAAAATGATCATATGTTTCTCATAAAAAATTTATACTAGAAATTCACAGGCTTTACTCCATCAGAAAAATAAACAAAAGCAAAGACAATGAACAAAACAAAAGCATGAATCAGGGGCAGGTTTTCAACAACTGGAACAGATTTAACAAAGCATGTTTATTTTTATATGCATTTTCACAATTCTTGACAACCTAAATTTAAAGGCTCATAGGACTTTCTTACAAAATAAAATGCATGCTCTAAATGATGACTAATTGGTGGAAATCTAAATAAACAAAGTTAAACTGAAAAAGGTATGGGGTCAATAAATTATGGCTCAAGGATTGGAAACTGGTCTACAATTTTTGCTGTTGAACTAAAATACACACACACACACACACACACACACATCACGTATCACCATATATCTCAAACTTAAGACAAAAGTGCAGTGATTGCATGTCTCCCCCGTCTCTGTCAAATTTTAATTTCCTTGTAAAGGAATGAAGGAACTATACCCACCCATCAGTAGATTTAATGGATAGCTCTGTTTGTGTGAGAAAAACTGAATTCTCAAGGGGCAGTGTGGCTGGCAGATGTCACATCTGACTCTAATATCAACACGCACTATCTGGGAGGGGAAGAACAAAGACACTCTAATGTTTCAGTGACCGTATGAAATGGTTACTGATATCTCCAAATAAAGATCTGGTGCTTTCTTTTCATTATGATTATTTTTATTAAATAATAGAGCTGATTGAACTCTTTATGAAAATAATGGCATACATTCTACAAATGGCAGGCAAATATTCTTGACTAAATTATCCTGAGTAGTCAGAAGAATGGGTCTAAATCCTAATCCTGAAGACTTTGGGACTTTCATCATTCAGTGTATCTGACTGAGATTCAGGTTCCCCATTTGGAAATGAAACTAATCATCTAGATGACTTTGAAGGTGGTGCTTCTAAATCTAAATTTTTCTAAAAGTGCTTAGTAAAGTCATTTAATGTATATGAACATAGAGACAGGGGTGAGATTTGAAAAGCTAAGAGGGACACTTGGAGACCCTCAGATCCAAATTAGTAGAGAGGTTTGTATGCAACTTAATAAATTTGCTCATGTATTTGCAGCAGTGAGTCAAATAAATATTTTTAAATGACCATGCAGCAAAAGTTGGAGTTTCCTCTAAGATGTCTTCCTCTATGAAAAACTGAATTCTCATTTTTTATGTAAAGTATTAAATGGATAAAAAATGATTCCAAGGGGCCAGGAGGTGGCATAGTAGTAAAAGGTGCTGGACACCCACATGGCCAACTGTGGCTCAAGTCCCAGATCTGGTGGCTTGCTAAGAATGGGTCTAAATCCTAATCCTGAAGACTTTGGGACTTTCATCATTCAGTGTATCTGACTGAGATTCAGGTTCCCCATTTGGAAATGAAACTAATCATCTAGATGACTTTGAAGGTGGTGCTTCTAAATCTAAATTTTTCTAAAAGTGCTTAGTAAAGTCATTTAATGTATATGAACATAGAGACAGGGGTGAGATTTGAAAAGCTAAGAGGGACACTTGGAGACCCTCAGATCCAAATTAGTAGAGAGGTTTGTATGCAACTTAATAAATTTGCTCATGTATTTGCAGCAGTGAGTCAAATAAATATTTTTAAATGACCATGCAGCAAAAGTTGGAGTTTCCTCTAAGATGTCTTCCTCTATGAAAAACTGAATTCTCATTTTTTATGTAAAGTATTAAATGGATAAAAAATGATTCCAAGGGGCCAGGAGGTGGCATAGTAGTAAAAGGTGCTGGACACCCACATGGCCAACTGTGGCTCAAGTCCCAGATCTGGTGGCTTGCTTTCTCACTTTCCCCTTCTCTCTTTCTCTGTCCCTCTCTTATCAAACTAGAAAATAATAATAATAAACAAATAAGGCTGAATAAAATAATTCTTTAAAGAAAAAGAAAAAAGAAAACCAATCCCAAATTGCCACAATCTGTATACTCTATCACTTGAAGAAAATGAGGAAAGGGAGCTATTTCTGGGTACCTGTGAAAGTACATAAAATTTGTCCTTGGAGCACCAGTCTTGCTCTTGCTTCAGCCTTTTCTATATGTAGTGACAGGTCTTACTCTCAGGGATGATGCCATGCTCAGGGATTAACTGAGAGACTGTATGAGAGTAGGAAAAGTAGTATCTATTCTTAGTGAAGGAAACTCATATTGTTAGCTCATAGGCACCTTGCTCATGGCCATGAAAAGATCATAATTCTAACATCAGTAAAAATGCAATAATGCATGATGGCAACTGTAGCTAAGATTTAAACAACATGAGTATGTACTGGGTTGTCAGAAGAGTCATGACATATTTTTTCTATGTAAAAATGCATCGTGACTTTTCTGACAACCCAATATTAGCATTATTCAAAAATGTGTTCTTGCAGTGGGGAGGTGCAGTCCATTTGAGTATAACTTTACATTTTATAGCTCTTGTGCTTGCAGAGATACTTGTGAGAAAAAGTGTGTGCTAGAAAATTATTCACTGAGTGTAAAGATGACTCCCTCTTAAAGATATGTCCGCATCCTAAAACCTATGAATGTGACTTTATTTGGTAAAGATGTTTTTGTAGATATAATCAAGCTATGGATCTCGAGAAGAGATTATCCTGGATTATCCAGGTGATCCCTAAATCCAGTGACAAGCATCTTTCTAAGAGACATACAGAGAGAAGAGGAAAAAGCTAAGTGGAGACAGAGACCCAAGAAATGGCTGAAGTCAGGGGAAGCTGAAAGAGACAAAAAAGGATTGTTCCCTAACCCTTTAAAGAGAGCAAAACCCTGATGGTGTCTTAATTACAGACTTCTAGCTGCTAGAACTGTGAGAGAGTAAATTTCTGTTGTTTTAAGCCATGCATTTGTGATAATTTGTTATGGCAGCCCTGATAAACTAACACAGTCATTCATAAACATTTTCCTTCAGTGCATCTTTCTGGTGGAAATGATGCTTGGCATTCAGGGCATAGAAAAAGACTGTGAAGAGCTCACTCTAGAGGGTAAACAGACACATACACAATTAACTCATTGTAATACTGCTAAGTTAGCAGTACAAGAGGATCACAGAGAAAAAGTGAATTTGGGCAAGTTATTCAAGAAGCATCAAGTGGTCTGATGTGTTTGAAGTGAAGAGTGCATGGCACAGAAAGACCAGAAATGAGACTGTAAAAGAACATAGAGGACAGAATTTGAATGATTTTAATTATGGTTTTAAAGAGTTTCGGACTTCATCCTGTAGGTTTGGGATGGTTATTCTTGAGCAACAACTCCAAGAAACAAATAGTTGCTGCTTGGAGTTTGGTGTTTAGATGGATTGTGAAACATATTGGGCTCATTTACTCATGCACCAAGAATTTCTTGAGATCACATTCTGTGTCAGTACTTGGAATGGCAAGGTACACACAAACCTGGTCTTCACTGATTGATTAGCCATGGGCACAAGGGATGAGGACATGCCTGTATTTCATTTACCTTCCATGCTTGAGGAAATAGAGAGCGACTGAGAGTTTTCCACTGGAGAAGTGACTTGAATGTAGCTGCACTTCACTGAGATTACTCATTTGTTGAAACAAATATATTGTTCTGGGAAGAGACCAGAAGCAAAGAGATCTACAAAAGACTATTGCAACACTGAGAATAAAGTATGAGGACCATAATTAGGGAAGGATCGGTGGGAATGAATAATTATGATGAGGTTAAAATTACGTTCGAGAAGCCAGACTGACAAAATCTTATAATTAACTGGGTATGGAGTGAACATGTTACAGAATATTTTTGACTATTTTTAGTTTAGGGTATTACCAATTAAAGACACTGTTGATTCTAAACATCATTTTATGTATCACTATAACCATACTTTATCCCTAAAATTTTATCCTGAGTCAACTAAAAAAGATACTTTAGAGTTATTTAAATAGAGATTTAAACATAGTCTTTCATGGGATGAGCAGATAGTGTAATGGTTACATCACTGAACTCACATGCAGTTGAATGAGGTTCGAGTTCCAGACTCAGTGGCTTAAAACTCATTTCAGATGTGTGTGTGTGTGCATGCCCCAAATCCTGAGAGGAGAATAGAGGAGAGGGAATTGTGGCATGGCCTTCCTTCCTGGGGGATGATTTCTATCTGTCTATTCGGTGAGCGCACACGCCCTATAGCAAAAATCTCTCTCAAATAAATAAATAAAACTAATATTTAGGGGCCAGCAGGTAGCATGGTGGTTAAGGCACTGGACTCCCACATGGCTGACCATGGTTTGAGCCCCAGACCTGGTGGCTTGCTTTATCATTTTCTCTTTCTCTCTCTGGTAAGCAGCTATAGCAAATTAAATAATAGTCGTAGTGATGATAATAAATAACTAAAATTAAATAATTCTAAAAAAATGTTTCAGTCCCATGGAAAGGAAATAATAAGCAATATAAATCAGTTAAAACATTTTCACATTCAGAATCCAACTCTTATAAGTAATCTTTCTACTCAGAATTGTCAAAATCCTTATTTTTCTACACATTATTGTCATCAGTGCCAACAAGAATCTCCACTATTGTTTCTGAGATTTTTTTTTTTAAATGTTAAGCTTTGATATTTGCATTTCGTTGACCTAAAAGTAGTTGTTAAGAAAAAATGTGTCTAGACAAAAAGGTTTTTAAAGGTTAGCTGGCAGCCTGGTAGTTAAGGTAGCTGGATCTCAGGTAGCCACCAGGTCCCAGACCTGGTGACTTCAGAAATACACACGGCATGTGTATGTGCATTCCCAAACTCCAGAAAGAAGTGAGAAATGGAGAAGAGACTGTGGCATGGGCATGCCCCAAGAAGGATGCTTTCTCACTTTCACTCACTCTGTCTCTCTCCAGAGAACATACATGCCCGCTAGCAAATTAAGAAAAGAAAAAAAAAAAAAGGGCTTTTAGACATAGTCAAGAATTTATAAAACTTTTAGTGGTTTTTAAAACTTTGAGTAAAATATCAAGGAAATACCACTGTCCAATTATATCAATAGGAATAATTAAGACATTCATGCATACATCAGCAATGAAAACTGTAACTCTGTCCTGGACCAACAATAGCAAAATAGCTTCAATTATAAGATATAGCCTGGGGACCAGCAGGTGGCGTGGTGATTAAAGGTGCTGGACTCCCACATGTCCAACTGTGGTTCAAGTCCTGGACGTAGTGACTTCCTTTTTCCCTTTCTCTCTCCATGTGTGTGTGTGTGTTTGTGTGTGTGTCTGGTCAAATTGGAAAATAATAATAATAATAAAATTAATAAATAAATTTAAAATAAAAAATAATTTTTAAAAACCCCTTCAATTAAAAAAAAAGATATAGTCTGATTTCAGAGATGCTGAAAGGAGGAGGGAAATGGCAACATAAAATTGATGAAACACAGGAATGATGATATAAAAATAAGATATGAAGCACAGGATGCCAAAGATTCGAATTAGATTAAGTCTCATTGCCATTTCACTGGAAAGAATAATGACCTGCATAGTTCTAAGAAAATTGTAGTGCAGCGAGTAATAGTAGACATTTTGAAGTATACTTCCCTAAGCTAGGCGCCACTGTATTTTAGTTATGTTCAGGAGTAAATATGTTAGTTAAAAGTGTATATTCATTTGGGGCCAGCAGGCAGTATAGTGGTTTTGGCACTGGACTCCCACATGGTTGCCAGTGGTTCAAGTCCTGGACTCAACAGCTTGAAAATCATACTGGGAGTGTATGCATGTGTGCCCAAAATCCCAGGAGGAGAATAGAGGAGAAGGAATGGTGGGGTGGCCAATCCCACTGTGGGATAATTTCTCACTTTCCCTCTCACTGTCTCTCTGTTTCTCTCCAGCGAGCGCACGCATGCCTTCTGGTGAAAAACTAAAAAAAGAAAGAAAAAGTGTGTGTCCATTTGACTAAAATGTGTAGTGAGTCTACTTGAATTTCCTACTTGGGCATTCTTCCATGGAGCATGATTCGTACTTCCTTTGACAGGTCACGCTTGGGTTAGTCAGTGGGGTGCACGAAAGTACCCCTGACTGCTTCTGTAAAGTACTGGATCTAAAGAAAAGGGCTAACCTCAAAGGTACATTCACCTGGCTACATTTGACATCTAGAGGGATTTCATTTTTAAAAAACCATTATGCTCTGTTAGATTTGTCAGCGTCTATACTAAAAAGTACTTTTTAAAAATGAAGGTTATTTAGTCTGGTCTCCATAAGTTGCCATTTGAAGAATTGCTAGTGACAGTCTAACCAAGGTTAGAGAAAACTAGGCAGTGAAGAGGAAATTTAAGCTGCTTTCTACTTTCTATCACTCTTTAGTTATGTTAGCTAAATTTTGCAGCTATTCATCTCATTTTAAACTTACATACAATATTTCAACTGTAGTTGTTTTTCCTAGTAACATTAATAGCAGTGAATAAGAAAGAAGTTATTTATTTATTTATTTAATTATTTATTTATTTATTGGAGAAGTTTTTACTATAGGGTGCGTGCGCTCAGCAGAGAGGCAGAGAGACAGAAAGCAAGAAATCACCCCCCGAGGGGGATGGCCATGCCGCAATCCCTTCTTCTCCATTCTCCTCTCGGGATCTTGGTTACGCATGCACATGTGCCCAGCATGAGTTTAACCACCGGGTTCGGGACTCCAACTGCAGTCAACTACATGGGAGTCCAGTGACATAGCTATTATGCCAACTGCTGGCCCCGAGAAAGAAGTTATTTTTAACTCCAAGTTTGACACCTTGAAAGCACAGCTAAAGAAACATGTTTGTAGCAAAATGGAATTAAACATTAACAAACTTATATGATTAGTGGGAGAGGATATAATACACACACTTTTGAGTTAGACATACTAAGTTCAAAGACTACCACTACAAATGCCTTACTGTATGAATTTGGTAAATGACTTAGCCCTCTTCAGCTTCCTTGTCTTTATGTGCAAAATGAGTATGCCAATTTTTTTTTTGTTTTATAGGTTTTTGCCATAAACTATGTGTGCTTGCTGGAGAGAGACAGAGACAGGCAGAGAGAGAAAAAGTGAATGAGAAATCATCCCCCAGGGGGGATGGTCACACTGCAATCCCTTTTCCTCCATTCTCCTCTTGGGATTTTGGGCATGAACACATAGGTCTGTTTAGGTTGGTCATGCTTTGGGGCAAGCATGACAGGTCTGTTTAGGTTGAATGCATACCTGTTATGTGCCCAGCATGATTTTTGAGCCATCAGTTCCAGAATTCGAACTGCAGAGTTACCCATGTGGAAGTCTAGCACCTTAAGCACCATGCCACCTGCTGGCCCAACAACATTTTGATTAAGATGAATAATGTAAAATATCTTGTACATATTAGGCACTAAGTAAGATTAATAATATAAGTGGCTAAATAAGATAAATAATATGAAATGTCTTGCATTTAGGCACTCAGAAAGTAGTAGCTGAGCTACTACTATTATTATCATAGTTCAGTGCCACATAGATTTAACAATTAATGGAGCTTTTTAGTTTACACATGGAAACTTCACCTTTGGGTATTGGAAAGGCAGCAGTAAATCATTTTAGACGAAGTCTATGTTCTTTGTTATTAGACCAAATTATATGAAAGAGATGCTTTTGTATGTCCCAAATGGTAAAATCATGACAGTTTCATATAGTCAATCCAATATTATTGGATTTGTTCAATATGCCAGCTTGTTATGTGCCATTTTCCTTTTTTTTATGTTACAGTTATTTAAAAATGTCAATTAAATTCCATCATTTCTGGGATAAAAGGCAAGTTTGGATAATAATTTTTTTAGTGTTTTGTCTTCCCATAGTGTTTTATTTTTTGATTATCAAAATAACTTTAGTCACTAGAGTAAATTATGAAAGTTAGAGGACAAGTCAGGCTTTGAAAGAGAGACACAGTATATCTCTAACATATAACTAATGACTCTCTACATGCTATGATAGAGACTAAAAGACTGGAGGACATAAGAGCATTGAAAATTGTTATGGACCCTGGGGACAAAGTGGAAGAAGAGTGGAAGAAGGGAAGAGTTAAGGAGGGAAATTTGAGAGAAAAATGGAAAGTTAAGGCATCTGTGGGACACAGATATGGTTGTTGCCTGTTGATGATGTGTACAGTATTCTTAACTTGCCTAGTATGTGACATATATCATGTTGGGTAAAATCTCTTTATGATCTAACTGATGTATAGTGATTGAATGCATAAATAATAAAAATTAAAATAAAAAATAAAAAAGAGAGGAATAGTATGAGAATAAATAGTGAAGCATGACATTTGTGAGACACAGAAATGGTTTATTACCTGTTGATGATAACATGTGATATGCATGGTAATCATGCTGGAAAAAGAAATGTTAATACACTGTAAAGATACATGTGATTAAATGTAATATTAAAAAATAATTTAAAAAACCTTAAGAACAACAACTGACAAACAAGGTGTGAAACACATTTTCATCTTTATTTCTATCACTAGGTCTGGCCTTGTGTGTATCTGTGTTATGATGAAGAAACAGTAAGAAGGCAGTCTACATTCTGAAATCCTGCCCTTTCGTGTGTGCTCAATACAATTCAGTTCAGTAAAATGGCTTAGATACTGAGATTAACTAAAGGGGTAGAGATTCTCAGTGGGGGAGAAGTTGAAGGTTGTCCCAAGACAAAACATGAAACTTAAGATTATGTTGTATTGTACATTTTCCCACCTCACTCTCTGATGTTTTTACTCAAAATTCAAAAGTGAATAACCTAAACATGAGTGTTATGGTCCATAATGCTTAGCCACTGTTGGGGTTCTTAATCCTACTAACTAAAATTATATTGATTTTTTTTTAGTGACATATCACTCACTGATAAAACTTAATAATTTGACTTTGAGTACCATCACACTTATCCTTCCAACAATGACTCCTCTCTTTGAGAACCTTTTTGTTTATTTTGTGGAGACAAGCAGATAAAAAGCAAGTGATTGAAAAGTGAACTTTGCATACAGAATGTCATATTTATTCAACTGAAGAAGTTAAAAAAAGTGAACTGTTGCTGCTTGATTTCAGGTTTTTCCAACTAGGTTATATTTCAGGTGTCTTAATTCTAGGTAAGTTAAGCAATGATGAAATAAAAGGAGGCTTTGCACTGATTAACTCACCTTTCTCAGGAATTCAATCATTAATAGATAGTTGTTTTGTGCTTTTTTGTTTGTTTGTTTGTTTTGGTTTGGTTTGGTTGGTTGGTTGTTTTTGGATAGGTTTTTGCTATAGGGCACATGTGCTCACCAGAAAGACAGAGAAAGACAGAAAGCTAGAAATCAGCCCCCAGGGGGGATGACCATGCTGCAACCCCTTCTCCTGCATTCTCTCAAGATCTTCGACACACACACACACACACACACACACACACACACACGCCTCGTGTGAGTTTAACCCACCGCATCCACGACTCCAACCTCGGTCGACTACATGGGAGTCCAGTGACATAGCCATTACGCCAACTGCTGGCCCCAATAGATAATTGCTTTTAATTCTGTATTTACCCAGACTAAAACAAAACTGAACACTGCACACAACTGGTTTGTATTAGGAAAGTATCTGATGGTATGAAATGACCTTGTGTATATTCTTAGAGAAAGATATTAAGGAGTGTATGTGTGTGTGTGTGTTAGGAGATGACTGACAGATAAGAAAATAATTTAATTTTAAAAAATAAATGTGTTTTGTGGAGGGGGTAGAGAAGCTTATGGGAAGCAAATAACAATGTGAATATAATTGTAAAATTGAAGTTTAGAATACAATTAGAGAGACATTTCTGATGATAAATGTACTTCTTGAATAACATGTTTACTTCTTGAAATGGAAGTTACCTTTTTTCTTTCAATAAAACCTGTTTATCTTGTTCTATAGCAGCCAAAGGCTCAGAAAAAAAAAAAATTTTCTCCAGAATGTTTTGTTCTGGAAAACAGGGTCATTTAAACACTTGATAACCTGCTGAGGCCTCAAAACATTTGTAGCTTATACAGAGATGAAAGGACTTTCAACCTTTTGATATTTACTACCATATCAGCTCTGAAGAGAAGAATACTTATCTAATTATTTTTTTTAAAGAAATACAGGTGTTATTTAACCACTGAGTTAGAATGAACGTAGATATTTCCCTGACATTCTGTGAATCCCGACTTCTGCTGCTGTCTGTCCAGAGCATCTTACATAAGGTATACATCAATACATGAGACCTTTATATCATATTCTTAGAAAAGAATCACTTGGCTAAGTGAGTTTGGGATACATGTGTATAATATTCCCCTTATTGAGATTTCATATTGTCAAGAGCTTCAAAAAACAGTAAGAAAAGCAACTTATTCTGCTTTGTTTAGTATGATGTCCTTCTTTGACCATGAAAAAAAAAAAAGACATATGCCCAGCCAAGGTAGAGCAAGCAGGAGGGTACCACTCCTCAGTGGCTGAGGCCTCATAGAACACTCAGGTTAAGTTCCTACACCAACCTAAACAGACCTGTCATGGTGGCACACAACTATGATCCTAGCTAAGTGACAGGCTGGGCCAGGAAACTGGAACATGGTGAGACCTCTTTTAAAAACACCTCTGTGTCTTTATACTTCTCTTCCTCTCTCTCTTTGCCCATCCCAAGTGCTCTCACTTTCTCTTTCATTAACCAAAAAATGGAAAAGGGACAATGATATAGTCTGTCTTCATACTTCCTTTTCTTCCCTAGCATGACATTTGTTCCTCTGGTGATGGAGCAGAAAAGAGAAGGAAAATATGAATGTCTGCTTCACAGACTGTTTCAGCAAGTGGTTATAACTTCTGCTCTGGTTCATTCTCACCATGTTGATGTAAGAGAGGTGGTGGTTCTGCTGAAGGACTCACTTTCAGCAGCCCCAAGCTTTGGTGGCCTGTGTGAGACTCAGCTGTCTTGTTGCTGACTGGTAGCTGGCAACATTACACTGCAGTTCTCTGAAGCATATGCTTCTTGGCAATATCATGGTAGCCCCTGCAAGGCTAAAGCCCCAATCTCATCTGTCTACTGAGAACATCTCTTGAGTTTCAAACTTCCATGAGGAAGAGTAACGTGGAGAAGTCATCATTCATTTCACTTGATTCTACTGACTGTCACCTCTTAGTATGACTTTCAGAAAGTGGTTTGGCCCTAGCAGCGAGCTTTCTCTGAACTTGAGGTATGGATTTTCAGTATTTTTTGCTTCTCTGCTGTGGACCACAGGAAAATTCCAGCACTGATCACCTAACTATGCCTTGTTTCATAAACAGTAACAACAACAATAACAAAAAAAATCACTGTTAGCAATTTAGGCAGTGATCGATAGAACTTTCTAATGAAAGAACTCCCATTTACACCCTAAAAACACATTTTGATAAAAACCTATGTTAATCATATGAGGTATGGTAGAATAAAACATTTTATTTTGCACCTGAGACTACAAACTCAACAGTCCAAGAAATAAAATTTTATTTCCCTCCCAGTTCTGTTATACCAGGCTTTGTTTAGAAATCCCAGCATCAGCCTCATCTGTCTGCTTCGGGTTGTGTTACAACCCAGAGAGTTGATGTGGCAACAGGGTCAAGGAGGGGCACACATAGGTGACATCTTGTGTTGGTGGATCACAACAGGTTCCCCAGGAAGTCAGCTATTGCTGCAGGTGGAATATTCTGTGTTTGAGACCAGCCTGTGGTGAGCCTCCCATAATTGGTGGGGAAGTGAAGTGGAAGAGGGGGGAGTGGGGGGAGGGAAGGAGGGGAAGGGCAAGGAGCAGTCCTCCAACCTGCCTGCACCTGTGACTTTGTCCTAGTCACAGAGTTCAGACATCTGATGGAAGAAAAAAGGCAGATGCAGCTAAGTCTGGCTCTTCTGAAGCTAGTGAGGCTCTACTCTCCTGGTTTGGTTTCTTGAGACTCCCACAGATACCTGTGTCAGCAGATCAGGGTTGCGGCAGCTGAAATCATCTACCAATCAATACCTTCATGGCTGCTATATCTTCTAGATGAAAAGATTGACTCTATAATATTTAAAAGAGAAATCTTTGCCATACAAAGCCCACCTTCTCCATAATTGTGCCCTCCTCCCCCCCCCAAAAAAAAAAACATGAGTGCTTGCTCTTCTTTAAATCTTAGAAATATTATCCTTTTAAAAAATATTTTATACATTCAATCATTATACATCACTTGGCTTATAAAGGGAATTTACCCAACAAAAATGCACTTCACCCCAGTCAGCTGAGGATACTGTACATGATATTATCAATAGACAATAATCCATTTCTGTATTATCCTTTCAAGCTGAGCAATGCTTTCACTAGGAATTCTCCCCTTAGACTTACTGTTTCCATTTGTGTCCCTGGCTGACACTTGGGAAATAGACTTAATGTTTGCCCATTTGAGGGAACTCAGCAGGCCATTTACCCTTGGTCAGCTTTAGAAGGGTGGGGTTGCTCCACCAGGTTTCCTATAAAGTCAGAAAATGCCCATTTGGACTTGTAATTGCTTTGAGAGCTCACAAAAGTATCATCCCTGAGATAGTACTTCTGGAATCACCCACCTCTTGCTCATTTTTTTTTTTAACTCAGAGTTAAACTTTAAAAATTACCTTTATACATTTCCATTTTATGGGAATCTGAGAATGTAATGATGTCAGCATTTTTTTTTTCAGTTTGCTAGAGGATGTGTGCACTTGCCAGAGAGAGAGTATGAGAGAAAGAGAGGGAAAGTGATAAAGCATGCCTCAAGGGGGGTGGTCACACTACAATCCCTTCTCTTCCATTTCTCCTTTTCAGATTTTGGGCACATCCATGTGCCCAGTGTGTTTCTTAAGCCACAGGGTCAGGGACTTTCAGATGTGCAGATGGCCATGTGGGATCCAGTCGCTTTAATAACCATGCTACCAGCTGCTCCAATGTCAGCAAATTATAAGCAAGCACATTTTACCTTCTTTTCTATATATGTCATCTTGCATGTGCCCAGAGTTATGGGTTGTGCCCAAAGTTGTATAACTCTGGATCCAGTCTTATCACAGCCTACTGGTATTTCTGAAATTATCAATAACTGGCAAGAGATTTTGAGTAAGCTCCAAAGTCAAATTACTTGAATTTAAATCCCAACTTTGTCAGTCACTAGAAGTATGGCCATGTACAACTTAGTCTCCACATACTTTATTTTCTTCATCTATAGTAGGTGTATTCACTATATAGGGTTCAAATGGGGAAAATAAGACTGAGATTTTTAAAAAATTATTATTATTATTATTATTATTATTATTTTAATTTGCTATAGGGGATGTATGCTCACTAGAGAGGGAAAGTGAGAAAGCTAGCTGCCAGATCTGGGACTAGAACCATGGTCAGCCATGTGGGAGTCCAGAGCCTTAACCACCATGCCACTTGCTGAGCCCAAGACTGAGAATTTAAAGTGACTAATGATACCTGTGTAATAGCATGAAAACGTGAAATACCTAGAAATAAATCTAATGATATGAAAAACCTCCAGAAACATAAAGTACCATTAGAGAAATTAAAGACAACCTAAATAAATAAAATGGTAAACTATGTTAATGTAGTATCTTAAAAACTGATTTATAGATTAAACACAACTCCAATCCAAGTGACAGCACACTTCCTTTTTTGTGGAAGTTGGCAAGATCATCTAAAATTCATATTTCAAAGGAGTAAGGATAAGAACATATTTAAGAAAAATAAAAACATAGAGGACTTCATGGTATTAGTACAAGGACAGACTAATAGATCAGTGGAATAGAGTAAAGATTACAGAAATAGAGCCATGCATATGACAAAGGAATCCCTGAAAAGCAGTGAGAACATGGTGGTATTCAATAGATTGTGCTGCATCCATTACATATTCAATTGGGAAAATAATCTCTATGTTAAACCATACACAAAGAGGAAAGGCTTACAAGTGAAATACAAATGGTAAAGTAATAAAAATTACTAGAAAATAGTAAATAAGCATATCTTAAAAATAGGGAACAAGGGAACCAGCAGATGGCATAAAGATTACATAGCTGGACTTCCATATAATCAACCGCGGTTGGAGTCCTGGATCCGGTGGCTTAAACCTCATGCCAAGCGTGTTAGCGTACCCAAGATCCCAAGGGAAGAATGGAGGAGAAAAAAAATTGCAATGCAAAACAAAGGAACAGTTCTTTTTTTTTTTTTTTTTTTTTTTTTTTTTGAAATTTTTTTGTTTGTGGGCCGCTTGTTTTTCGGGAGATAGAAAGCGAGAAATCAGCCCCCCGGGGGGTGACCATGCCGCAATCCCTCCTCCTCTATTCTTCTCTCCGGATCTTGGGCACACACACACACACGTGCCCAGCGTGAGTTTAAGCCACTGGGTCTTTGACTCAAAATGCGGTAGACTATGTGGGAATCCAGCAACATAGCCATTACACCAACTGCTGGTCTCATAGGCAACAGTTTTTAAAGAGAACATAAAAAACAACAACCATAAAGGAAATAGCAAACTATACTCTCCTAAAATCAAACATATTTTCTACAAAAGATATGACTGAGAGAAGGATACGATGATGTTTGCACAAAAAAATAACTTCAGAACACATTTTTCAGGATGTATCCATGTCATTACTGTTTGTGAAAAAAACTCTTAAACCATAGTCTTAAGGAAAATACATGCTAAAACCACAATGAGGGGCTAGATGGTTGCATGGTGGTAATGTAACTGGACTCACATGGGAAGGTCCTGGGATTATTTCCCGGGGCCCCCTGAATGTCCTAGGCATACATGCATGCCCATGATCAGGGAGGCTGAGGCTGGAAGTAGATAGAGACAACAAAAACCTTGTTGAGGTATCTGTCTCTCATAGAAGAAATTAATAAACTTTAAAAAGTAGTAAGAATGAGATAAATCCTATTTAGTATATATATTTACTTTTTTATTTTAAGAGAAAGATTTTTGCTATAATGTTTGTGCACTCGCTGGAGAGACAGAAACAGAGAGACAGAAATCACCCTCCAAAGGGATGGCCATACCACAATACCTTCTCCTCCACTCTCCTTTTGGGATTTTGGGCATTCACACATATGCACCCAGCATAAGTTTCAAGCTGCCAGGTTCAGGACTCAAACCACAACTGGCCATGTGAGAGTCCAGCAGCACAACAATTACGCCATCTGCTGGCCCCACTTTATACTTGCTTAGTAAGTACTTGTATATACTGTGTATAGGCCTTTCTATACATTTCTAAATTCCATTTGCTAATATTATGGTAAGGATTTTTATATATACTCACGATCAACATTAATCTATAGTTTTCTTCTTTAGTACTGTTCCTCTAGTTTTAATAATATGCTAATAGTGGTGTATTAGTAAAAATTCTCCCCAAAAATAAAACCAATAGGATATATAAAAAAATACGTAAGAGGAGATTTGTTATGGGTTCTGGCTCACACAATTATGGAGGCCCAGATGTCCACAATATGCCTACTGAAGGCTGGAAAACAAGGAAAGTCAATGGTGTAATTGAGTTAGAGTCAAAAAGCCTGAGAACTTGAGGGGCAGGGTAGGAGCAGGGTGTCAAGGGTGTAACTCTTGAGGCAAATTCAAAGCCCTGTGGTGAGTAGTGTAGTTGTCCAAACTTTCCCTTTTCCTCCTTCACAGAACTCCCTCACTTGTCCTTTATCATCTTCTAAGATACAACTCATTCCTTACAAAAGAGAACATATTATATGATTTCGTTTGTACAGACTTCTAGAACAGGCGCAATGGTTCCATCTAGAGTAAGTGGATATAGCTGAGGGTCGACAGAAGTGGCATGAAGGATCTTATTGAAGTCATGGTCATGTTCTATTGTGTCAGGGATTTGGTTACAATTGTTCATGTATTTGTGAACACAGCAAATGTTACATTTTGAATGTTTTCCTATATACATATTTTGTATCAAAAGAAAAATTTTGGACACAAATATTGTACTCAGATTAATAATATGCATGCTGAGATATTAAGGAAAAGTATCCTGATGAAATTTACTTTGAAACTCATCAAATATAACATGAATTAATAGGTGAATAGAAGGATGGAGAGATGGATGGAAATGAGAAAGCAAGTATGGTGAAACATTATAAGCTTCTTTTAACTTAGCTAAATTTCTTCAACTTTACTAAATTTTTTAAAAGTTTTGGGGCTAGCAGATGGCATGGTGGTTAAGGGTGATGGACTCCCATATGGCTGACTATGGTTTGAGTCCTGGACCTGATGACTTGGTTTCTTACTTCCCCTGCCTGTCTCTCTGTCCCTCTCTGGTCAAATTTTAAAAATATAAACAAATAAATAAATAAATAAAGCTAAATAAAATAATTCAAAAAAAGAAAGTTTTTATAAGAAATATCAGGGGAGGAAAAAAGTCAATTCAGGTATTACTTCCCTCAGTGTAACTTTCCTGGTCCTTACCCTCCCCCACAGACTCCCCCCTACCCCTGCACACACACATTCTAGGATATACTATGTCATTTCCTCTTTGAATTCCCATAATTCATTGCACATATTTTCATTATGTTTTAATTATCTAATTGTATCTGTCTTCTCCTATTAAACTAAGCTTCATGAAGAGAGGGATTACGCAGTTTACTCTTGTACCCTAAGCATAGGTCTAGGCACATAGTAAGAGCTCAATAAATACCTTTTTTTTTAATGGTGAAAAAGTGCATATTTAGAATTAGCCAGCTGGACTCAGTTTAGATTATCCCAATATTGTTGCCAATATCCAAAGCATCATAATCAGGACCAGTCACATATATGCCTTCTCTCCACCAGGCCTGATTAGAGTGTTGACCTTGGCCACA
This sequence comes from Tupaia belangeri chinensis, assembly GCF_000334495.1. Classification (NCBI taxonomy): domain Eukaryota; kingdom Metazoa; phylum Chordata; class Mammalia; order Scandentia; family Tupaiidae; genus Tupaia; species Tupaia belangeri. The sequence continues at coordinate 101,802 of NW_006201752.1, read as the reverse complement.
TCAAAATCACAGAGCTTTTTCACAGCCTGTTGATCTGGTACTTGTCGGCCTTGACATCCACAATGAACACAAACGTGTTGTTGTCTTCTATTTTTTTCATGGCAGACTTGATTTGATGATGGCAGGGTGGTCAAGCTTGTTTCTCCTGGGAGCACTCTTCCGAGTATATTTGGGCTGCCTCCACAGCCTAAGACTCTTGGGCCTCTGGAAGGTGAATGATGTACAGATCTTTTTTCTGTGACTGTGGACACCTTTCAGCACTGCCTTTCTGGCCCTCAAAGCCTTTGCTTTAGCTTCAGCTTTAGGAGTGGCAGGAGCTTCCTTCTTCATTTTCAGCACCATTTTCAATAAATACATTGTAATAAGTGATTAGAAACATGACATTCTTTCCTGACCACAGAGGACTTCCTGTCCACAACATTTCACATGGGGACATTGTTCAAGTCATACTAACATCAGTTGTCTCTACTTTTTTGTCCAGCCTCCATGTCTCCAAATATATAAAGAGAAACAAAAATATGGGGGCGAGGAGTGCTGTATTTATCAGTACCTCTTTATACAGCTCACTATATATGCAAATCCTTCTCTTTTCTTACTGATTTATTGGGTCACCTTTTCCTTTGGAAAGAGGACTGGACAGTGCAAGAACAAATGAAGACAGTATGAATTATAAAAATCACTGATAAAGTGAAATATAAGAAATAAAGATTGGGGCATATTGTAGGGTCTTGAAAAAGTTCATGAAAAATGCCTCCTGTAAAGAAACTGCATAGATTTAAAAACTTTTTGCACCAAAATAAACTCACACTTTAATTCCATTTTTCCATGAACTTTTTGAATGCCCCTTTTACAAGTAAATAAGCTTGCTCTACAGGGTGGAAAAATGGACAAAAGAAGAAAATGTAGAGGGACCTGTTGAGAAAGAGGTAGTTTGTGAGTGGTAACTTGGAGTTATGATATTAGAAGAAATAGGAAATCAGTAAACCCAGGAATGCAGTGTCCCACACTGTTAAACATGTTTTCTGAGTGGGGGGGGCTGTGGATAAGAGAATAAACACACACAAAAAATACAAGTATAGAAAAGCAGGAACCAGGTGATCTTGACTTCTCTGTTGGAGGCAGCCCTGACTCCAAAGGGGTTCCAGGTTTATTCTTTTAAAAGGCAGAAAATAGGGGAAGAGGGAGGGGAATGCAAAGCCAGTTGTTTTCAGATGCTAATCAGCTGAAGATGTGAAGGCACCTGGCACCATATAGTTCTATGTAAGTTTTTTCTAATCTTGGGCAAATTCTGGGTAACACATGTGACTTCCGCTCTGCAGTTTCAGACACAGGCAGCTAGTGTATTCACATATTAATGGCATTCTTAGCTTTGCAAATTGTTGAACTGCCTACAGAACTCCCTGTTTCTGCATGTGTTTAAAGGTCACATGTTTGCTCAGAATGGCTGCCCTCTATACAGGAATATCTTTAATAAATTAAAAGAAAATAGGGAAATACTTTACGGAGTTGAGAATATGGCACAAGAGCAAGGTGCAACTATAGTATAGCCTAGAGCCATTTTTGCAAGACATTGAGTGACATTTTTCTCCTTTTACATTTGTCTGCAAGATTTTTCATTTGCCTACACTTATAACTAAAATTAGAGGTTGTATGATTTGTTTAATGATCCAGAGAGAGACTCAGTGTAACAGTCTTGTTAGAGCTTCACTGAAGCATTAAGCAATTGCCAATGTTAAGGTCTTTTTAGCTTAGTCTATGAGCACTGATTCCTAAAACCACACTGAGACTGTGTGAGCAAAGTGAAATGAAGAACTGAATAATCAATCAACCAGACTTAACTAGTTGGTCATTCTAAAAAATTCACACCCAAAAAAAAAAAAACCCCTACATATGAGTCTTCCTCAAGAGCTTATCTGTATAATTAGCTCGAAATTGCATGATATTTGACCTGTGGGTATCCAAAGAGTAAGAGCCTACTGCTCCTCCACCATATAGTTAACTTTTTTTGTTAAGAGGTTTCTGCTATAGGGCACGTGCGCTCGCCAGAGAGACAGAGAGACAGAAAGCGAGGAATCACCCCACAGAGGTATGACCATGCTGCAGTCCCTTCTCCTCCATTCTCCTCTCAGGATCTTGGACACGCACGCACATGCACATGCACCTGGCATGAGTTTAAGCCACCGGGTCCGGGACTCAAACTGTGGTAGACTACATGGGAGTCCAGCAACATAGCCACTATGCCAACTGCTGGTCCTGTTAGTTTTATCCATATTTCACGTTAATGAAAATGATCAATCATTTACTACAAATTAATTATTAATTAATTAAAAATAAATACATAAGTACTATGGATTCATTAATGAATAAAACTATTAAATAAACTCACAATGTAAGAGAAAGGATAGGTAAAAAAATATAGTAAGTAAAATGTATACTATTAAAGTTGAGAAAGCCAAATAAATCACCCAAAGTCACATAGCTACAGTTTGGGGTGGGTTTCAGTCATATAACTGCACTAAACAACTTCTGCATAGTACAAATAGGATACATTTATAAATCAAAATATATGTGGAGATTAAAACTATTTTTAAATTATTTGTATTTAATTGAATGATGAAAATTAATTCTGAAAGTCCTGAATATCTCAGATGTAGACAACTGGACTTTTTTGGGTTTTATTTATTTATTTTTTTTTAGGTTTTTGCCATAGAGCATGTGTGCTCACTGGAGAGAGACAGAGAGAGAGAAAGTGGGAAATCACCCCCCAGGGGTGGTAGTCACACTGTGATCCCCTCTCCTCTATTCTCATCTTGGGACTTTGGGCATGCATATGCACGTGTCCATGTGATTTTCAAGCTCAGAAGTCCTGGACTCAAACCACTTCCAGTCACAAGTCCAGCGCCATAACCATCACACTACCGGCTGAGCCCCACACGGACATATTTCTAGTAATGTGTTGTAGAATATTTTGTAGCATCACAGTCATCCATCTCAGAACAAACATCTGTCTTACTATGGAGGCGATGTAGTCTAAGTGAGGGCTTACACCTTATATATAAGTAAGAAGCCTGCCTACGCATTCTCTCTCTTTCATACCATAGATCACAGGGAGATATTTCTTCTCACATACACCATAGATATTCATTTCTAGAAAGATGAAGGAAACACTATGGGATTAATTGTTCAAAGAAAACAAAAGAATGGATTGAGAAATCTATCTTTGTATGTATGTATAAATGTATGTATATGTCTATATTTGTACTCCTGCCATCTATGGATCTGTAAAAAATAAATAATATGTAAATGAATGCCTATTAAACAATAATTGCTATAAAACAATAGTTTCTCATCCTCCAAAATTTATATTTAAAAATTACTAAATGTATCTTTGTTCACTAAGCACTTTAATTAACATCTATAACATGGTGATTATATTATTCAACATTTAAATGCTTAATTTGCAATCTGGAATTGCAGGCATTTCCTGATAAAGACATATTTTCATTTGTTCCATTTGTATTTTCAGTAGAAGACAAAAATAAGAAGATACTTACATGATAATATACTAGATCCATAAACAAAATTTAATTCCCTCTTTTTTCATTGCATTTGAGATTTAAAACATAGTGACACTCTATTTTTTTATATATTAAGCCGTTCTATTTTTTCATGTTATAAGAGGTTTGAAGTACTGTACCTGCCATCTACTGGAAGTCTATGGGAGGTACATTTCCCTACTAGCACTCAAGAACTCCAGAGAAAATCTAGAAAATGCTACTAGTGCTATACTGGGAAATTATGCCACAAGCTTTGAGGTCCTTTTGCAGCTGTTAAAAGAAAAAAAAAAAAAAGATAAAATAATCTCATTAATCACTGATGAAAGTACAAAATGGACTTTTAAATTTGAGTAGGCAAAATGGAAAGAG
>NW_006201752.1:81724-97736 GCF_000334495.1 Tupaia belangeri chinensis | reverse complement strand
GAAAGAGTGATTCACTTTTGCAATGTTAAAGTTACTAAAATGCCAAAAGCACAAATACCAATAAATGTCTGTCCCAGCATTCTGAGAGCTCAGGCCATGAAATTATGTGTGTGTACATCCTAACTATTGCTAGTACCTCTCAGCATCTACAGCAGTCAAGATTCTGAAATCTTCTCTAGTGACTTCCGTTTAACATTCCCAGGCTTAATTGGATTGTGTAAATAGAGTAGGTATAAATGTGGGAGAAGACAGGATAAGTGGAGACTGTGGTTGGAATGCTGAAGTACTGCAAGGAATGAAACAACATAGTTTTTAAATTACATGCCTTGTGACTATATTTAATTCCTTCAACTGTGCTCTGAGTCAGAATAGCTGTCTCTCTAGAACTTCATGTAATCCAGGCACCAACTTGTCCAGTTTCCTGGACATTTCCTATTCATATAATGTTAGTTCATTTTCTTAAAATAATTTTAATGTAATGCATCTAATGACTCTTATTTCTGAGTTAAGGAAAATTGCAAACACTATTACCATTTAACTCAATTTTTATGATAACTAAAAACTATGACTTTTAAAACTTAAAAATGTAACATCTTCAAACTTTTTGGTATTTTCTTTCTGTACTCATTCTGTACTTTTGATGACTAGAAGAAATTCTTAGATGTAACAAGGTCTAGAATTACAAGATCATACATAGAGCTTGAAAGCTTCATAGAGATTAAAACTGGGTCATCAGTTAAGTTATGCCACATTTTTGCATAAAAACATTGAAAAATACATTATGACTTTCCAGATAATCTAATATTAAAAGTGGTGTGCTCGTCCCATAGTGCAGTGGCTGACCATAATTTAGCTACCAGCCCTTGGCAGATTAAAAACACTCGAGGCATGTATGCATGTTTGCCCCAAATTCTGGTGGGATGAAAAACTGAAGGCAAGAAGGATTATGGAATGACCACATCCTATTGGAGGGATTCTCACTCTCTCTCTCTTTTCTGGCTAGCACACACATATTCTGGCAAAAAGAACCAAAAATGATTAACAGTGGCATGAAGAGGTAGAATACTTGAACTCAAGGTCATACAATATACAGTTTAGTAGTAGATCTTAAACTACAGTTCATTGTTTTACTTTAGTCCCTGCTATTTCTACTACTTTGTATTGGTTCAAATATAATTGTAAAATATACATTAGATAAGAAATTGAAACAGAAATGCCCTTGAGTTACTGTCTTGTAAGAAAATATAAAGATAAGGGACCAGCAGTCAGTGTAATGGCTATGTCACTGGACTCCCATGTAGTCGACTGCGGTTCGAGTCCCAGACCCGGTGGCTTAAACTCACACCAGGAGAAAAAAATCTAGTGGGATTTTTAACATCAGAAGATACTGTGACAAAAAATTACTTACTATAGGGAAACAGCAGTTAACGTAATGGCTATGTCACTGGACTCCCACGTTGTCGACCACGGTTCACGTCTCAGACCCGGTGGCTTAAATCTCACGCCGGGCGCGTGTGCGTGCGTGCCCAAGATCCCGAGAGGAGAATGGAGGAGAAGGGATTGCGGCATGACCATCCCCCCTGGGGGGTGATTTCTCACTTTCTGTCTCTATGTCTCTCTCTGTCTGTCTGGCGAGCGCACGCGCCCTATAGCGAAAACCTCTCAAAAAAAAAAAAAAAAAAGAAAAAATTACTTACTATACAGGTTTTTCTATATGCTGCAAGAGTGTATGATAAATTTCCCTAATCATAAAGGAGTCTGTAATCAGCACAATTTCATTAAATTTCACTACCTTCAGGCATAAGGCTAGAAACAAATAAGAGAAATACCCAATTATTGTTTGGAAATAACATTCGATTGAGAATTACATGAATTGAAACCACAGATCAGTTGTGTCTTGAGCTTTTATTCCTAATTGAGATTAAAAGAATCAAAGCATGGGAAGAACAGTTGGCGTGATGGCTATGTCGCTGGACTTCCACATAGTCGATGGTGGTTCAAGTCCCGGACCCAGTGGCTTAAATTCACTCCAGGCGCATGTGTGCACATGCCCAAGATCCCGAGAGAAGAATGGAGGAGAAGGGACTGTGGTGTGGCTATTCCCCCTGGAGGGTGATTTCTCGCTTTCTGTCTCTCTCTCTCTAGCGAGTGCACGCACCCTATTGCAAAAACCTCTCCAAAAAAAAAGAAAAAAAAAAAAAAGAATCAAAGCACAGTCTAGCTCAAAAAATCACAACCAGGCACTGGACTTCATTGAAAAGTGTCAGAAATTCAAAGGCTGAATTCATAGCTTGGATTATTCCAGGCCTGGTTGTCACCTCCGTCTGCACTTTGGCAAAAAGAAATGCAGATTTCTTTAAATATGGTCAAGGAAGCATGGTTTACCCTAAATTGGTGATGAATCTAAGTATGTAATTGTCTCTCTTTAAAGCATTAGTGGCACTTGACAACCCTTACCAAATTTTGAAATCTGTATAATTTTTATTTACCCTGAAACTTTTTTTTTTTTTTTTTGGAGAGGTTTTCGCTATAGGGCACGTGCACTCGCCAGACAGAGAGAGACAAAGAGAGAGAAAGTGAGAAATCACCCCCCGGGGGGATGGTTACGCCGCAATCTCTTCTCCTCCATTCTCCTCTCGAGATCTTGGGCACGCACACATACGTGCCCGGCGTGAGTTTTAAGCCACCAGGTCCGGGACGCAAACCGCAGTCGACTACGTGGGAGTCCAGCGACATAGCCATTACGCTAACTGCTGGTCCCTACCCTGAAACTTTTTAAAAAAGCTTTTTGCTATAAGGCACATGCACTTACCAGAGAGAGAGAGAGAGAGAGAGAGAGAGAGAAGGAAAGTGAGAAATCACTCATGGGGGATATGGCAACACTGCAATCCCTTCTCCATCCTCCTTTCAGGATTTTAGGCATGCATGCACATGTGTTTGGAATGATTTTCAAGCTGCCAGGTCTGGGACTCAAATAGCAGTTGGCCATGTGGGAGTCCAGAGCCTTAACCTCCACACCACCCGCTGGCCCCTAACCTGAAACTTTTAAACATTGGTAACATTACACAAGTAAGTCTACCTTCATCCCAGCCACAATTACTAGAGGTGAAAAGCTTAGAATTTGTGTTGCTGCCACATGTCAGGAATGGTCTATAGTCTACCAACCACTGGTACTTGTCTCTATTGCTGACTAGTGAATGACCTAGGACCTGAATTCCATTTGTAGACAGCACAGTTTCTAGTATCATGCTTGGTACCAGCTTTGTTAGGCTGGGTTTCCTAACAGCAGAGCCAGAGACAGAGACTGTAACAAATGATTTAATGAGAGAATTCCCTCAGGAGAAACTTCAAGTTAGTGAGGAAAGCAATAGGACAGAAAATGAAGCATTACCAGCCAAGATGTACCAGAAGTCTAGTCCCAGACTGGTTCTATGGTGAACTCTAATAAATCATGAATGGCACACTGAGTTATCCCTAGCGCAAGAGGATGACCTTATATATCTCTTTCTTGGTCCCCTCCCAGAGGAAAGAATATTTCAGACACTTTTGTTTGAGGTGGCTCATTTGTCAGGAGCCAGTCTCGGGTACAAATTTCAGTTGTATGTAAGCTGTCAGCAGCAACAGCTGAGTGTTGGATCCTCCACTCTGCTGAAAGGGATCTGAGCAGAGCACCAACAGCTCTACTACAGGAGGAATAAGAAACTCTTTTGTTAAGAATTAGATTTTGTCATAAAGAGGATACTTGGCCTGTAAAGAAGAGAAAAAGGGTAATCATACTGAAAATAAAGGTAGACAAGATATTCAGACAAGTTTACTGAGTTCAAATACAGAGGGGATTTATACTCAGAATTGTATGCATTTGATTTTAGAATTCTTCTGAATTTGGTAAAAGCCCATCTACTAGGTGTTCATTTTTACTTACTTTTGGTTTCCATTATTTTCTCTTAATCTTTCTTTTTTTAGATTTTTTTAAAAGGCAATAGCCAGCCAATTCTTCCTGGCAGTATTACCACTGAATATAGTTAGTTAATGAGATATACTAGGGTTTACAATAGTTGCAGCTCATGAATAATAATAGAACCCTATAGGGAGGTTGTACTTCTTGGCAGATTAAAAAACAAATATTGTGGAGCTGGCCCTCTAGACTATTGCTTAGGGAAGTCAGACTTCACATGGCCAGTCACCATTTGAATCTCAGCCCTGCAGCCTTGTAAAACACATCAGAAGAATGTGCATGTCTGACCAAAACCAACAGAATAAAGAAATGGAAAAAGATTATGCCCCATTGAGAAATTCTGTCTCCCCCACTCTATCTCTGTCTGAGCAAATGTACTCCCTGGCAATTTAAAAAAATTAATGAAATGATGTAATCAAGGTCATTTTACTATGGGTTCCAAAATTTCTGAAACAATGTGGCATACACAAGTTTGGGGTTAAAGTAAAACATGTAGAAAACCAGTAAAAGTGAGTTAGAAAAAGAAAGGTTTAGATAATTTTGGATTAACACAATTTATTATTTTTCAGATATAAGATATGAGGAAAAAATACAAAATTGGTTGTTCTATAGCATTCCATCATGTAATTTCTATATTTAAAACTATTATAATTTGAATTAAAATATTCTTTTTCCATACTGATGTTCAGTGAAACACTATCGCTCTGCTTAGTCACAATCTACTAAAAAATAATTCAGGGAAGGAAAGACTCAAAGCTAGATATTTGGGAGCAATGCTGGATAAGTGTGCACATTTATCTGAATGCATGTGTGTATGTGCACAAAAAAGATTTGTTTTGTCTCTGAGTTTCTTTATTTCAATACATAAATTATTTAAATTTTAAATTGTGCATGCGTGTATATCCCTGGTGTAGTGTGTAGATAATCAAGAATTGACACCACAATAAGGCCAGTATTTGAAATTAGAACAGGAGAAAAGACTTTCTTGAAAATTTACCAACCAGGATCTGGTGTTGCACAGTCAGGAGCTATGGATTATTAAATGAAATCAAAAGCACATCAGCCCTAGCAGCATCTTAAAAACCATTAGTGTTTCATTTAAAGGGAGTGTCTTGTTTCTGAAATATTCATAGCTGGAATCCACCACCACTGCTGAGATTTACATCTCCTTTCTCCCCATTATACTTGCTGAATCTCTTTACTTGCTATTGTAGGAAAAATATTCAAAGATTTATAGGCAGCAAAGAGAAGGCAGCAAATTATGACATCCATTATTGGCATCTGCTCTTGTCTGTATCCCCAGGAAATGCAAATACAAACGACTTCCAATTTTCTACTACAACTGAGTTGCAAAGGGAACTGTTATATGCAGATGAGGCAACTTTATTTGGACAGAGATAAAATGGAAGAAATTTCAGTCTACTACACTTGGCATACCATTTGCATAACTCTGAGAAATCTGTCACAAAGGGATAATAAAAAATCATAAAGCTCTTAAAGAACCACATACAATGCCTGTAGCTAGACTGCTTATAACAGAAAAAGACACAGCTTTAAGTTGTATGGGCTGTTTGAAGAACCAAAAACAAAAGAGTGACTAAATATAGATGTTTCTATATTCACTAGAAAAGTGATCCCTCGTCTCATGTTTGGTAAAAAGATTACACTAGGTTTGGAAATAACTTATAACCCAGTGTACAATAAAGACAGACTCTGCATCACCAATTTTTAAAAATTCTTTTGGCGTAAACTATTGTTTCTTCTGGAAGATGACTAAGGCAGTATTTCCCATTGTATTGTAAGCTCTTTGATTGCAAGGATCTCCTGTATTCACTGATGCCCTGTATCTTCAGTGTCTAAAATAGAGGGTTTTCTGTTGTCTTTTAAAAATTATTTATTATTGTTAGTATTCATTTTTAATTCTCTGTAGGATACATGGGCTCACCAGAGAGAGAGAGAGAGAGAGAGAAAGAAAGAGGGAAAGTGAGAAAGCAAGTCGTAAGCACTTGACTCAACCTGGTGGACCAAGTGAGAATCCAGCATTCTAAACACCATGCTACCTGCTGGCCCTTTAAACATAATAGGATCTCAAAATAGAATGTTTAATGATAGGAATTGAAGGAATCATGATGGTAGACTAGAAGGACTTAGAAGATGTGTATTTTAGTCTAGTCTGTGTCTCTCTATGAGACTTTGGCCAGGTGTCTTTATCTCATTTAGTTTTGGCTCCCACACTTGTAAAAAGGAGATAAAAATATCTACTTTATGTGGTTTGGAAATAGTTAAATGAAGTATCAGGACTAGTATCCAGTGTAACATCTGGCATAGATATGATATGAGTCATTTTTTTCCTAGTAGGGGCTAGGAACTTTTCCAAATGTCTTGGCTTGAAAATAAAAGGTCAGCAACTTCTGATGCTATAATACTATTTGACCCCAGGCATATTATTGTTATCTATTTGCCCTTTGCCTGCTCTTTAGAAACACTTCTCAATATTCATCAGAACTTTGGCCCTTGACTTTCAGTTTCCCTCTTCTCCAAGTCATGGCATCATGCTAACCAATGTAAATTTCCAGGTGAACAACACAAGTTACTGTTTTAATCTCCTCCTGTTTACATTACTGGTGGGGCAGGGAGAGTTTTGCCCTATGGTTATGAGGATAGCCAAATATATGACCCCCAAAACTGGGTGGATGAAATTGATAACAGTTTATTATACTCACATCAAATACCAGGTAAGGCCTTATGGTGCTGAACCTGAGAGCAGAGGGAGTCACCAAAGACCTTGGGAGGCCAGGTTTGTAGTATCAAGAAGATGAGTTGCTGGGGTCAGCAGGCAGCATGGTAGTTAAGAGTGATGGACTCACACAAGGCCAACACAGTTCAAGTTCTGGACCTGGCAGCTTGCTTTCTCTCTTTCTCTCTCTGGTCAAATTAAAATAAATAAATAAGTAAATAAAGTTAAATAAAATCATTCTTAAAAAAAAAAAAAAGGTAAATTGCTCCACAGGAGGAATTGATTGGCTCATTTGAATAATTCTGTGGACTGGCAGGGAACTAAAACCACTACTCAGGGATAAGCAGAAATTGTACCCGGTCCCCATAAGGAAGGTATTTTTTTGGCTTGGATATCTTCTCTAGAAGAGTAGAGTGGGTAGGGGAGTTTGTGGTTGAGCCTTTGAGACCCTGATTTTACCATGTCAAGGTAGAACGTAACATTGACTTTAATTTGGGGCTTTATAACACACCAACTCATATTTCACTCATAAATGTCTTTAACTCTTCAACTCTAAAGGCTTTCACCTCTGTTCTACTTTGGTAAGGCTTACACATCCCATCTAATGCTCAAGATCCTCCAGCCTATTCCTTCTTAACACCCTTCTAGACCTTTCTTATTGTTTTATCACACTCCCTTAAAATACTCAACTGTGAGTCTATATATTCCTGTGCTGAGAACTACTGAAGAAAAACCACATAACTGATAATATTCATATCATCAAATCTTTTTTTTTTTTTGGAGAGGTTTTTGCTATAGGGCGTGTGCGCTCGCCAAAAAGACAGAGAGACAGAGAGATAGAAAATGAGAAATCACTCCCCAGGAGGGATGTCCACACCACAATCCCTTCTCCTCCATTCTCTTCTCGGGATCTTAGGCACGCATGCACACGCGCCTGGCGTGAGTTTAAGCCACCGCGTCAGGGACTTGAACTGTAGTTAACTACACAGGAGTTCAGAGACATAGCCATTATGCTAACTGCTGGTTCCATGTCATCAAATCTTCATAGTCTTTAACTGCAAATAAATGATTAATATTGCCTAGAATCTCACAACTTTTCTCTAATTTACAGAGTGGTTGTTCAAAATGTCACTGTGTTCTTAAGGTACCATTCAAATTTCCCCAGTCGTTCTTACTAAGGCATCCCAGATAAAAATTTATCTACACTGCTATTCCACCTCATTCTCAGAGGAAGGAACATCTCTCTTGCTTTCCAAGACTGTATGCATACTTGGGCTATGAATCCCTTCGTATCTCATCTCCTTGACAACCTCTTTCCATCAATTTTCTCTCTCTTTTGTTTTAATCCTCAATCTCCTCCTGTTAGTTGCTCTTTTCCCTTAGCATTTAGACAAGCTCATGTCTCTTCTACCTTAAAAATATTATCTTTGATCCTTTAACTACTGTATCTCTTTCCTTCCCCTCATAACCAAGCTGCTTTAAGTAATGGATTAGAATTTAAATATCCTCCTACCTATTCACTCCCAGGGCTTTGTAACAACATTTCTGCCAACACATATGAATACATTGGCTTTTATTAAACCTACTGGGAATCTCAGTTCTTATCCTCCATGAACTCTCTATAACATTGGACATTATCAAGTCTATACCTCTCCCAACTTCTGTAAAACCTCTTTTCTGGTTCTCTGACCATTTCTTTATTTTAAAGAATTATTTAATTTTATTTCTTATTATTTTGTAACTTGCTACAGGGTATGCATGCTCACCAGAGAGAGACAGAAAGAAGTAAAGTGAGAAAACTAACTGCCAGATCCAGGACTCGAACCACAGTCAGCCATGTGGGAGTCCAGCAACCCGACCTCCATGCCACCTGTTGGTCCCTCTCTAACCACTTCTTTTCAGTATCCTCATCCTCTGTTCTCCACCTTGTGCCTACCCTTAGCATGGGCGTTCTTCAAGTCTCAATATTTAGCTATGTTCTGTAGATCATTGCATCCATTCCTAAGACTACCAACATGCAAAGAAATATCTCTTACCTAGAGCCTTTTTCTAAGCTCCAGAGCTCCAATTCCAACTGCTTGTTAATTACTGCCACCTTCTTGTTTACTATGTACCCAATACTGAAAGCACACTAAACTCACTATTTTCTCCATACTTCTTCACCTTTTACTTCACCCCTCTGTATCTCATTTCATATCCTCTATCTAGTTGTAACACCTAGCCCTCTTCCTTCCTGACATGTCCCAGTATTTTTACATACTTTTTCTGGTCTCAGAATAGTTTCCTAGCTTCCTCCAATAAAGGATCTTTAGTTCTCCTAAGAGTTTGGGCTATATGTCATAGTTACTGGTTTCCAAATCTAATGTAATCCAGAAAGATTTAGGAAGATTATTTTAAAATATACATTTGTTGACTCCTCTTCTGTGGTATAGTTAGCAGTATGCCAAACTGTAGTGCTGAAAGCCACAAGGCCAACTGAAATTCAGCTCCCTAGCCCCAATGACCTTAATCATGGCAGTCCTGGGAGACTAAGCACATTCATGCCTAAGACACTACTAACAGGCTAGAGGCCTGGAGGAAGAGGACTACACTGTGACTAGGCCCTGTTGGTGGGTGCTTTTCTTTCTCCCTCCCTCTCTCATGCTCACTCTATTATGAGTATTTATATATACAATTTACTATCTATCTACCTGTCCTCTACTCCTGACCATTACCACCACACACACACACACATACACACACACAGAGAACACACTACATCAGAAGTGGGGCAGGAATAATCTGTATATTTAAAGTTTCCCAGGTGACATCAACTGAAGTATCCTCATATAAACACTGAGTGTTGGAGAAGATTACAGTAGTGACATGCAATATTATGTTTCAGGAAGATAGCTTGGGCAGCACTATGCAGAATGGACCAGAGTCTGATCAAATCCTGCCAACATTTTCTTTCATATAAAATTTATTTATTTTAGTTTGCTCTAGGGCATAGAGCATGCTGGAGACAGAGAGAGGAAAAGTGATAAATCACCCCCTGGCCATGCTACAATCCCTTCTCCATTCTCCTCTCAAGATTATGGGCAAGCACACACACGTGCCTGGCATGTTTTCAAGCTACCATGTCCAGGACTCACACCAACCACATAGGCAGCCATGTGGGATTCAGACACCTTAATCACAAAACCATTGGCTGACCCCTCCACTGCACCCACAGATAATGGTTTCTATCAACAGTAATTCTGTTTGTATTCTCACACATCTATTGTTATCACCTATCATCTCCTCTGTCTATAAAATGATTGACATCAGTGCTGCTTCTTCCTACAATGATGAAGAAACTCAGAAATATTAATTGACTTTTGTAAGCTCACATAACTCAGAAATATTAATTGACTTTCATAAGAGCAAAGAAAATATTTTTATAATTTTATGTCTCCTTATGTTGTACAGTTCTCCCTGACCCAGTTCACTGTCTAGAGATGGGTTATCTTCTTTAAATAAATCTTTCCAGTGGCTTATGGAATTAACCAACACCTCATTTCCTCATTATGAAACTGTTCTTGCAATCAGATCTACTCTCAAGCGCATGCTTTCTAAATCTGAAGGTGGTTTAAACCTGAGAAGTGAATACATTTTATCCAAGCAGAGCCTGTCAGAACATTTTTAATAAAGACCTGGCCCAATTTCAGAGCTTTCTTTTCGTTAGGGCAGGTCTGAAAGCAAAGGCCTTGAAAGTGGTTAGAAAAACATAGTGTAATCACTATGGTACCATTATCCTGTCCCTGGGTAATCATTAGGCATCAGCTTGCCAAAGCGAAGGGCGGCAAATTACTCATTTATTGTTACCTGAGCTGTGCAGAAGATTGAAATCTGGACTACTAATGATTTTTTTTCATCTTGTTTAGAAGATTCTGTAAAAAAGTTCACATGTAGCACAGATGCTGGCTGGCTAGTGAAAGTGCTTTCAGACAAATATGAAAGGGAAGCAAAGCATCGCCTTCCTTCAAAAGTAAAGCTGAAAAGCTCCCCTGAATTTTATGAAAGCAGTTTTAAGAGAGAAATACTAAAAGTTGTTAAGATCTATAACTGGAGAGGAAACTAGTTAGTTGACTCGGAGTAGATTTTTATCTGTTCTAAAAGAGATCAGACATTTAGTACATGCTGAATTTAATAATATCAAGTATATAGTAAATATTTACAACAGTTTGTAGGAAAAATTTCTTCTTGAATGCCATCATCAAATGAATTCAATTTTTTTGTGTGTTTTGTTTTGTTTGTTTGTCAGTTGCTTTAACAAGTTTCAAATTTAATAAAGTCTCTAAGTCTAGGTGTGGTGAAAGACAACTGAACCATTCACAATCTTATTAAAGTGTTTGTGAGATCTAACACAAACAGGTATGACTGGGAGCATGAAAAGTCAGCCATTGCTAAATTTGTACCTATGCCTAAAATAGACAACTAAAGTGAACCTCTGAGTAGCTCTTGATACTTAAACCCAAAATGAAATATTATACATTATACAGGGGAATAAATTATCTGGAATATCTATATGGCTATTCTAAATAGAGTGAAATTTCTGAAAATACATGTTATCAGGCTAGATTAATAGAAAGGCCCTGATATGAAGAGAAATGCAACTTTTGTATTGAATCTGATTCTAAGGTAGAAAGATGCTGGAAATAAGTGATGTAGGCAAGGAGGAAAGTTCTGGATAGTTTTGTGAAGGTAAAATGTTACATTCAAAAGTAAAGATCAAATGACTCTCACTTCTATAGGAAATAGTACAGTGTCTGGAATGGGGACGTGAGAATCAGAAAGCATTGATTTCTATTGCTAGCTCGGCTGGTGACTGCTTCTGTTAGTCTGAGGCAATTTTCCTAGCCTATTTGTGACTAAATCTCGGCATCTACAAAATGAGGTTAGTAATCTTTTCTATTTGAAACCCAGCCAGTATTATTATTAAGACTTTTGTCCATGTTATTAATGTTTATGACGCCTTCAAGGATTTTCAGATAAAAAGCATTGTATAAGCCCAAAGTATTATTACTATTATTTTTCATGTTGTTCTAAAAGAGTATTGTGAAAGCTGATGAATTAACATTTGCAATATCCTTTAGAAAAGGTTGGAATAAACAGTGTCAGTATTATTTAATGCACAGATTGAAGAGCATGTAGAAAATCTACAAGTGATAGTTTCCTAATCAACCTGAGATTAGGCTCATGCCAGACTCTTAGTTACCTAAAGCACTGGCCAAAAACTTATGCATGTTTGTTTATTTTGCTGTCTAAACTGGGGGTCTTATTCTAGCCACACTACTTAGAAAGGTGAAATAATGTATCACGAAGCTTCATTTATTCCAAACTAAGAAAGTTATTTGAAAAATCAATCTTTCTTTTGTTATACTGTTAATTTCTAAAAATGTTCCTGATGCTTCATAATTCAAATTTCTAACAGACTAGATTTTAATGCAATGACATCCTTTGAGGTTTTGTTTTTGTTTTTGTTTTTTTAAAGGGTTGCTTAATGTTTAATACCTTATAGATTCAGGATGTATTTTTATGGTGCCTGGCTTTGAATGGCTATTAAATGTACATTACAGGCACAGGGTATCTTCAATTTACAGTATTTTATCTACTTATACCATTTCCAAAGCTCTCTATTGTAACATTATCATTAAGGTTGCTGGCCCTTTGCTGCCGACAACATGATTAAATCCTATTACAATTACTCTTGTTATAAAATCTTCTGCTTCTTGGCACTAAAGGTGCACAGAGCCATGCAGGTGGTAATATAAAGAGGAGCAATGTACTCAACTGAAATGTTAGGAGAGCTCTATTCTAGAGAGGGAAAATAGATCCCCAAAGTAAGATGTTACTGTATTACTATACTCTCTGGGGATGGATTTTCTTTTGAAGTTTATTTTATGATACTAAAGAGGGTTTTGCTGTTATTTTGTTTTTCTCTCTAGGGGAGTAGAGGAGAGGGATGCAATCTAGAGAAATTCCTGCCAAAGAAAAGCTCAGAAAAAGACCCAATGATGACCAGGAAAATGACAGGCTGTTTGAAGACAAAGAGGGGAGAATCTAGTCAATGAAATAATGTCTCATATTTCATATACAATAATGGTGCTTCTTATACCTGGAAATGATGAACTGTGAATTGGGTTTCCCCCCCCCCCCAGCAATAGACATGAATTCTGAATCCTCAACCAGAAGTAGCAAATTATAACACAGGTAGGTGACAATAAAACAGAGGTGCTCATTTTATGAAACTAGCTTGTCTCCAAACTGTTTAAGTTGGCATAATTCATATCTTGCTCTAAGCATACATATGCCAGGCAAATATTAAGGTCTTTAGGTAGTGCGTTCATACATAGGACTATAAGAGGCAGTGTAAAATGTGGGTTGAAGCCACCAGTGCTAAGGCTGAACTGCCTGTGTTTACTTCCTACCTGTGGAATTCATGAGCGTTTTCAGTCTAATAACCCGCCTATGTTTTCGTTTCTTCACCTGCTCCCTTATCCTCATGAGTTCATTGGAAGAATTAGTTGGTATTTGTGAAACACTCAGAATAACGTGTGGCCCACAGAAATGACTATACTTATTAGTAGTGAAATACTTTACTATTAAAGTATGCCCTGGACGTGGTACACACATATTTACTGTTAATATAAAGGGGAACATGTACCTTTTTATCTACTTTGCCTTATGAATATCCAAGTGTAAAGAAAATTGGCAAAAGGTAAGTGGACGCCCAACTTAGGTGACTAGACTACAGTGCTGAAGCCACATGGCTGACCACAGATTTGAATCAATGGACTGGCCTGAAAACACACTGGATATGCACACAGATGCCCAGAATCCTGAGAGACTGAGGGGCTGGGATAAAGGGGATCACATTGTGATGAGTGTTGAGGGTGTACTCTCTCTTATTCTCTCTCTTTTAAAAACAAAGAATCAAACCTTGAACTGGTCTAGCCAAGGAGGCACACACTGTTAAAACACCACTGCTTGACAGTAGAGCTATGTGGGAGGCCCAGGGTTTGAATCCCAGGCTGACCTGAACACGCCAGGTATATCCATGGGTGTGTCTATGATCCTGGCTGGCTAGAAGCTGGGTTGGGAGAAGATTTTAGTGTGGCAAGGTCCTGTCAAGGGTACCTGCCTCTCATTCTCTCTCTCTCAATAAAATAAAAGAGTTAAAAAAGAAAAGTTAAAAGGAACATACAAAAGCATAACTAATTATTGTAAAAAATGACAATTCATATAGTAATAATAGCTAGTGATTATCAGGCATAAGCTTTGTGTGCATCATATTGCTAAATCCTCACAATAACTCTATGAGTAGGCACTGCTATTACCTTTACTTTACCACTGGGGAAAATGAAGAACAGAGGTTAAAATCACATAGCTTACATATGAGAAGCTGGGACTAGCCTATGTGACTGCTCACTTTCTACTTATCCCCCTCCTTCAGACAGAGATATAGATAAACACATACATTATGTTTGTAACCAAATACATATTCATGGTTTATTCCACTGTTACTAATTCTCTTTCTAGTCTGTACATTACATATTTTCTCAGAAGCAGAATTGGAAGATTACAATTAAGCAAAAATTCATTTATAGATATAGTTTTAGATTCCACATTACCCATATTTTTATCTTTCCATTTTTTTGTACATAGATGTATAGTAAGTGGGTATTTTCTCAGTGCTTAACTTGCAGGTCTTGTCTAGTCTCATAAATGTCATGACACGTTAAAGTGAGGATGGTGCTAGGGCATGTTCTGTGCCAGGTATAAGTTTTATTGAGTAGGTTGTATTTTTTCTATGCAAAAATGCGTCATGACCTTTCTGACAACCTAATAAGAAGGCACATTATCTATGGAGAATATAAAAACAAGAATAAAACTGACTAAAAACCAGTTTACTTTTTCTTATCACCATACAATTGTCAATGATGTTGGTGATAAAGTTAGTGCTCCTCACCTGGGTAGTGCTCTATCCCTCTCCCATCTAACTATCCATTAAGTATTTATCTAGCATGTAGATATTTTTAATGTCTGCTGTTAAGATACTCTCACCGTAGAGAGGAAAATAAAATTTGTATGTAAAACAAACGCATAAACCAAGATAAAAAAGCAAATAACTGCCACAAAAATCATCTTTAGTCAATCTATCCTTTTGTATCCAGAAAGGCCAAGAAGTACATATCTGCTTCATTTTGTTCCTGTTGTTTGGCAAGGCCATGTGCAGTTCTTTGATGATGAGAGGAGAATAGAAGTAGTTAAGGATAAACTCTTTTCCATTTAACTGTTCATTCCTTTTCTTTTCCCCAAGGAGGTATATAATGTATGGAAAGGAATAAAAATTCAGAACAGTGTGACTAAATCACACTTGTTAAAGTTAGAAAAGCCCTGAATAGGTCAATTTTTCTGACTTTGTAGGAGGAAAAAAGCACAAGAACCTTTTCAGGAGGGGTAAAAGGTATTGCAACTCCCCACCTGAGCTTACAATTACTGTTTACTCACCTGCCTACTGTCATGATTGTCATCAAACTTTACTGATAAGGTCATCCCATGGCAAGACTGTAAAATACAGGGAGTTTTTCTTTGGCTTATCCTTCTCTCAGAAGACTTCTACAGTTTTTTTGGGTCCCCAGTTATATCTTGCTGTGTCCTAGCCTAGCCACCAGGGCTAGGTGTGAGTGATGGTACTACCACCATCGTCTTCCGCACCTCTATCACCATACATTAGACTTTGAGGGCTTTGGCAGTAATGCTTCCAGTTTTCCACACTTTCTTTTTTCCATCAACATTTTCCCCTCCTGATTTCCCAATTCCTTCCAAACCCTGATGCATGAAAAATCAATTGGAGAAACCAATTCCTGAAGATTGGTTGGCTATTTTTATAATAGCAAATTAGATAATTCCTCTATGCTTTCAGGCTGAAAACCAACCATTTAACCCAGAATCTTTGGTACAAATACCCCTAAAATAAAGTCACGTTTAGAAGATAAGCAGCAAATATATATGTATGTGTGTGTGTGCATGTATGTATCCTATGTATATGCATTAATATATATGCATTAATTATCAGTTTCAGAGAGTCAAAGCAAAGCAAAGGCCACCCATAAGTTCAGGTGAGGTGACCACAGTGTAAAACTGGTCCTGCTAATTTTAAGCAACAAGTAGGTGTTTAAAGTCAAGGAGGTGAGAGTAATCCAGAAAGAAGGCATCTTTGTTAAGGGTTCTAATAAAAGGGTAGAACCTCTTCCCTGCTAAATCCTTTAAAATTACACAGAAAATATAGGGAA
>NW_006201752.1:32606-81693 GCF_000334495.1 Tupaia belangeri chinensis | reverse complement strand
GGAAAGATCGTAATAAATGAAGAATGACTTGTACCCCTTCATTTATGTCACCTAAATGTCAGGAAAAAGACTAATGGTATTCCTGGAATTCTAATGTACACTAGGAATTTAGGAGAGACTAATTAATTACAATCATCCATCATTGTCCCCAAGAAGTTTTTCCAGGACACCCCATGGATACCAAATTTTCAGATACCCAAATCACTGATGTTCAAGTCTCTTATCTAAAATGGCTGAGTACAGTTGGCCCCTATGTATCACATTCATGAATACAGATAGGTGATCCACGTCACATTCTCCCCAAATAAACACCCCAACACCAAATCTTTTGCTGTTATCTTCTAAAGTGATGTAATCATTAACTGTTTTAAGACACATTTCTTAAAAAAAAGTTAGGATAGTAGGGGAGATAACTTTCAGTGGATCTCTGATCCTTAGCATTTAAGCTTCTGTTTTGATGGTTATGTTTGACTTACTCTAATTATAATAAAACATTCAAAGGACAAAGGACCCCAAAACAAGCAAATTGGTGGCTCATCTGCCTACCAACTCTGTATTCATTTCTGTGTCTGGTATTTTTTTTGCTGTTGTCGTTTGTTGGTTTTTACCTATTTCTTTATGTCTTTGCTTCCTCTTGCCTTTCTTATCTGATTTTCATCTCTATATCTTTATTTTTATCTTTATGTCTTCATCTAAATAACTTCATTGGCTACACAGCTTCACTGTAAAATAGAATAGTTTCTGAGCACTTTGAAAGAGTGAAAACCTAATTAAATTAGATCATAGAGAACTTCACCTAATTCACTAAAAAATTTCAATCAGGAGCCATTGAAGGCATTTAAACTGGCAACGAACTGAAGAAGAATGTTGCTGTATCCTAGTGTTAGAACAAGCGACAAGATATTGGGACCAGCAGGTGGAGTAATGGTTATGTCACTGGACTCCCACATAGACCATGATTCGAGTCCCAGATCTGGTGGGTGGCTTAAACCTCACCCTGGGCACATGTGGGTGCGTGCCCAAAATCTCAAGAGAATGGAGGACAAGTGATTGCGGTGTGGCCATGCTCCCTGGGAAGGAGTGATTTCTTGCTTTCTGTTTCTCTGTCTCTCTCTCTGGTGAGCACATGTGCCCTATAGCAAAATATCTCTCTTTAAAAAAAAAGAAGAGAAAAGAATGGACAGTAAGATGTTAAAAACAGGTTTTATTGTTTGCTTGGTCTTTATCGTTTCTGTTTTTGGTTTTTTTTTTTTTAAATCACTACAGGATCTCATTATGTCTTATTTCTCTGCCTCAGCTTCTTGAGTAGCTGGGACTACAAGCATGAACTATGCCTAGTTTTTTAAGATGGGCCAGGAATTGAACCTAAGCCTGCCATGTGATCTCATTCAGCTGCAGACTACTCTTGAGTAGCCCATGGTATCCATTTCAAAAATAGAAATTAATATGGATGACTAAGGGAAAAACAAAAAACATCACCTTGATAACTAGGGGATTGCCTTAAC
Organism: Tupaia belangeri chinensis; assembly: GCF_000334495.1. Lineage (NCBI taxonomy): Eukaryota > Metazoa > Chordata > Mammalia > Scandentia > Tupaiidae > Tupaia > Tupaia belangeri. The sequence goes on along the minus strand of NW_006201752.1, from coordinate 80,188 downwards.
CTCAACCAGTCATGTACTCATGGTATTGTTTATAATACCAGAATTATGAAAAGTGACGTCAGTACCAAAATGGACCTACATTCACACCATTGCCAAGAACTCCAGAGGTAAAAGATTAACTATCTTTTGAAGGAATCATAAACATTCCTTCAAAATTCTAGGTAAAAAATGTAATCCTGAGGGCCTCTTAGAGTATTGAGCTGATTTTACAGCTAATTTTCACTGAAATATTTTCCTAAGCATACATATATAAAACTATCATGTACCTATCCAATATACATGTACATAATAACAATAATAGATGTGCAGAGCCAGAGTGACTCAATTGTGTCACTATCCACCATGCTGACCACTGTACTGTCCTATTAAGCTGGGCTGCATGCCAGTACCAGTCAGACCCACTCCTGGATCCTGGTCTGGTAAATGCAACTATTAACCTGTGCTTTGAAGCAGTAAGCTCCCAATCATCAATCATGACACAAACTCCCATTAGCACCTATCATAACCTGTGATCTGCACAAACTACAGACGCCTGCCTAAAAGTATAGAGAGCTGCACCCTGTCTACTATTACAACTACCCATATTGCTTCCACCCAAAACATGCTTCTCCAGGCTAGTTCCCTAATAAATCTTGCTGCCTGAAAACCAGATTTATCTGCCTTCTTTGACTTCTCTGCTCCTTCAGCATTCAGATGCCATTCCCCTTACAAGCCTTGTCTTTGAACAATAAACACTGGTAATGTGTGCTTCTCTATGCTCTGGGTATTGTTTTCTCCTGGTTAATGAGAGTGACAAAGGCAAACTGAAATGTAACCTTTCAGATGTTGACATAGCACACCATGCTTCTACTACTTTCTGTCAGTGAGGACTCTACTGTGCTCTCTCTTATTTTAAAGTTAATTTATTTCTTCCATGAGCAAGACAGAGAGAGAGAGAGACTGAGAGAAAGAGAATGCCCCATCAGGGTTTCAGTGCTGCGATCCACCTCCAGCCTTCAGTCAGCCCCAGATCATGGACTCAGGTGATCTCCATAGGCAGCGAGATCTATAGACTTGAACCAGGAACCTTCCTATTTGGGATTCCCTTGCAGAGTGTTGCATTTTACCACACTACAGAGGTCTTTTAAATGGAGTATGTTTGACATAATTTGTTCTTGCTTTATATGTAATATTGCCTTTTAAATAAAATGGTAGAAGAAAAATATACTTATTGTCTTTTATATTTATCCACATGTTTACCATTTCCAATGCTCTTCATTTCTTCTTGTGGATTCCAGTTACCATCTGGTATCATTTACTTTCAATTTGAAGGACTACATTTATTTCTTCTATGTGAGATAATGTTAGCACTACATTCTTCTAGTTTCTTTTATTTTTTTAATCAAATATTTCATGGGGTTGGGTCTATATTAGTGGGTTAAGTGAATTGGATTCCATATGGCCAATCGGCTGACTCAGTGGTTTGAAATACATGCTGGAGAAGGGATTGTGTGATCACATCCTAGTGAAGAGTGCTTTCCCCCTCTGTCTGTTTGTCTCTGGTGAGTGCGTGTGCCCTTTGGCAATTAAAATCTTTTTCTAATTTCCTGATATGTTTGATGTTTTGTCATTTCCTAAAGAATAATTTTGCTGCAGATAGAATTTTCATTTGTTTTTAATAACTTCACTGTAATATAATTCTTACTGTATGTCACTCATTTAAAGTGCACATCTCAATGTTTTTTGTAGTCAGTTTTGCAGCCCTTATAGCAATCAATTTTAGAACATTTTTGAATACAGAGTTTTGTTTGACAGTAGTTTTTAATTTTTTTCAGCTTTTTTAAAAAATGGCATTCCATTATTTTCTGGCCTCTATTATTCTGTTCTTGTTTTCTACTATTAGTTTTGTTCTCCAGTATATAATTATTTTTCTCTCACTTATTAAAAAATTATTTATTTGACTTGAAACTCTGACTAAGATGTACATATCTCTGTCTTATTTGGGGTGGGGCGGGGAGATGAGCTTCTCAGAATTGTAGAATAATGTTTTTCATCAAATCTGGGATGTTTTGGTCCTTTTTCTCTTCAAATGTTTTTTCTTCTTCCATTTCTCTAACCTCTCTTGGGATTCTCATTGCATGAACATTAGTATGCTTAATGTTGCTACACAAATCTCTAAGGATCTATCCATTTTTCATGAACCTTCTTCATGAGTCTATTCTGGGGCCAGCAGGTGGCATGGTGGTTAAGGGCGCTAGACTCCCACATGGCTGACTGTAGTTCAAATCTCAGACCTGGCAGCTTGTTTTCTCACTTTCTCTCTCTCTTACTCACTCCGTCTCTCTCTGGTCAAAGTAAAATAAATAAATAGATAAATGAAGTTAAATAAAACTTTTAAAAAGGTCTATTCTTCAGAAAATATATTTTCTGATACTCTATCTTTCACCACCACTCCACCTATAGGCCCCTCTGTGGCTCTATCTTAATGTTTACTGATACTTTCTCCGGTTTTCTGAAATCTGCTATTGAACTCCTTTAGTGATTTCATTTTGGTTTTTATACTCTTCAACTCAAGAATTTCCACTTGCTTTTTTTAAAATATAGGTTTTATTTCTTTTAAATTCCTGATTTGTCATTATCAACATATTTTCTTTTAACCATTTATGTTTATATTACATGTGCATGGTTTTTCCTCAATCTTTGGCCAGTCTTTGAAAGAAATATATTAAAGCGACTTTGGAGTCTTTATCTAATAAAGTCAACCTATGAACCTACGTATAGTCAGTTTCTATTTACTGCCTTTTTCCTTTAGAGCGAGAGTCACATTTCCCTATTTCTTTATATGTCTTCAAATTTTGTTAAACATTAAATGTTTTAGATGTTATATTGTAATAACTCTGGATTCTGATTTTCCTGACTTTTCTAGTTGAAAGTTTTGTTTTCTCTCTTTTTCTCCCCTCCTCCCTTCTCTCCACTCATTTTCCTCCACTCCTCTCCCCTCCCTCTCTCTCTCCTCCTTCCTTCCTGCTGTTTTTCCCTCCCTCTCCCTTCCCTTTTTTCCCTTATTCTCTTTCTTTTTATAATTTGCTTGGACTTATTCTGTAGAAGTTGGTTCCTCTGCAATGTTCCACCACTAACGTCTCTGCTAAGAACTTTTAAATAATTCTTCTCTTCCTCCTTCATCCTCTTTCCTTTCCTCTCTCTTTTCTTTTTTAGCTTGGCTTCCTAGGGAGCACTTGCACAGCTTTGTGGTCAGCCAACAATTGTTAAAAGAATATGCTCAAATACTTTGAGCATTTAAAACTTATTCTGTCTATGGGTCTGTGTATGCGGTTTGAAGAAGACATTCAAAGTTTGACAGTTATTTTTCTTTCAGCCCTTTTGGGTCATTCTCTTTATGCACACAGTTCCCAGTTAGTCAGGGACGTGCAGCAAATTTATACAGCCTCTCTGTGGCTCTCTCTCTCCAGGCTCTCCCTGTTAAGCTTCTGGCTAGTACATAAGCCTACTACATCCCAACCAAGACTGTCATCTCAGGTTTATGAAGTTACAGGCTCGCCTCATTCATTAATTTCTTACTAAGTTCACCACTTTTATTAAAAACACTGTCAGGCATAGGCTTTTCCTCTCACCTCCAAAACAGGTCTGCCCTCTCTGGCAGTAAAGCTATGGTCTTCCAAGCCAACTTTACTCTATTAAGCCAATCAAGCTGGAGGGTAGAAGAAATAGAAGTAGCCCTGCATGAAAAGGACACTGCCTCCCACTAATTCTTTTATTCATAAATAACTCTCTCTTCATTGCTTGCCTTTGGGTGATTTCTGGAGTCCTGAAATGCTTGGGAGATTTTCTTTGACAATTTTGCCCAGCTTTATAATTGCCTTTTGAGCATAACATTTACTGATCACAGGGTCAGCAGGCGGTGTGGTGGTTAAGGGCACTGGACTCCCACATGGCCAACCACCGTTTGAGTCCCAGATCCAGTGGCTTGCTTTCTCTCTCTCTCTCTCTCTCTCTCTCTCTCTCTCTCTCTCTCTCTCTCTGTCTCTGTTGCTTCCTGGTCAAATTTAATTAAATAAATAAATAAAGTTAAATAAATTAATTCTTAAAAAAAGAGAAATATTTACTGATCTCTCTTCTTCTTCACAATCCAAAGTCCTGCCTTTTAATCATATATTTCTTATTCCATAGTAGCCTCTTTTTACAGTACTTAGTCTTGTACAACAATTTTGGTCTATAGTGCCCATGTAAGGCACAGAGTTAATCTGTCCCAAGTGTACAAAAGAAGAGAATCAGGCTACATACAAAATCACAAATGTTGCAGCTGTTTAAGGTGTCTTTCTACTGTTCTATGTCTAATAAATGGTCTAGAAAGGAGAATAAAGATTGGAAAACACAAGGACCAGCAGGTGGTGTGGTGTTTTAGGTGCTGGACTCCCACATGGCCGACCATAGTTCAAGTTCCAGACCTAGCAGCTTATTTTCTCACTTTTTCTCTCTTTCTCATGAGTGCACACACCTTAACCTAAAAAATAATGAGAATTTTTTTTAAATATTAGAAAACAGCATGTTATGACTTGTGATTCACACTATCCTTGTGATTATGAAAGGAACCATAACATTATGGCAACAAAGAAGCACTGGTCAGCAATGGTATAAAACAGAAGGAAAGAGAAATAATGGACAGAAAAAAATAATGATTTCAGAGAATTTTAAGAGACAGGGAGAATTATTGCTAGTGTCCAAGGTTGGGAACACATCTTTGACTTACTACAGTCTTGATTCAATTCCATATCTACTTCCAGAAGCACTTCTCCTTCAAAAATGTATCCTTCCTTACTTCCTAACTTCCTTCTTTCCTTCCTTCCTTTCTTTCCTTTCCTTCCTTTCTTCCTTCATAGCCTATTTTCTGCAAACATGTGTATGTGTTTAATTTGAACTTGACAGGAGAGTTTAAGGATTCAACAGAATCTCACAAGAATTCAAAAATGTTAAAGTACCAAGACACAAAAATAGAATATAAAAGGTCAAGACTAAGGCTATCCACCTAGCTTTAATCAAGGTTCATGCTAGTGGGTCTCTATTTCTCACAGTTTATATTATTTAGTCTCCTACTTTCTCTAATTAATAAACTTCCAGGCCATGGTAGCATGGTGATTAAGGCCTCTGGATACCACATGGCTGACTGCACAGTTCAAGTCCCTGATGTGGAAGACTGGAAAACATTCTAGCCACATGCACGTGTGTGCCCAAAATTCAGAAAAAAGAAATGAAAAAGGGATTGCAGTGTGACCATTCCCCATGGAGGTGCTTTCTCCATCTACGCCCCCACCCCCCATATTTCTGCTAAGCACACATGCTCCCTGGCAAATAAAAAATATATCAACTTTGTATGCTGTAGTCTCTCTGCTTCTACAAAATGCTATATGGCCTTGGGTTGACCAAAAGCAACTTTTATCTGTCTCTAAAGACACAGACAGCATCTCCTCTCTCACAACTGACTTAAGTCACTCAGTGCTCACTGTATAATTCTCAAAAGATAGAATCTGAATCATTCATTTTGGTTCAACCATCTGTGGATTGAGGTTATTGGAACAAATATGATTGTCTATGGTCATCCTTTCAGCAGACACTGTGAGTGGAAGAGAATTCTTCAGGAGGGGCCAATGACTGAGAATGAGAGCAATAACTGATGTCTATAATATAATTAGTCTATTTCAAGGTGAGTTTTTCCAAAACTGAAAACTTCATTGGATTTCTTCTGCCACAGATCTATTGAGACAGAATTTGCTTAGCATTAACTCTTAAAATTATTTCAATAGCAAATATTATCGTTTATTTTCAGTTTGTCATAGCCTACTTTTTCTTCTCTACTTTGTTATAAATCTTGGTTTTCAGTTACAGATCATTTAAAATAAATGTTTCCAATGTATAATTTTAATTGATATGTATAAAAAAAATTGAAGAATTGAATAGATAAAAGGAGAAGTTCTTTCATGTAAGGGAAAGAAAACAGCAAAATTATGGTGGCCAAAATGATCAAGGTTGATATATTAACTTCCTGTGGCTGCTATAGAAAATTACTACAACCTGATAACTTAAAATAATAGAAATGTGGGGCCAACAGATGGCATAGTTGTTAAGGCACTGGACTCCCATGTGATTGACTACATTTTGAGTCCCGAACCTGGCAGCTTGAAACTCAGGCAAGGCTCGTGTGTATGTGTGCCCAAGATCCCAAGAGGAGGATGGAGGAGAAGGGATTGCAGTGTGGCCATCTCCCTGGGAGGTGATTTCTCGCTTTCTGTCTCTCTGTCTCTCCCTGTCTCTCTGATGAGTGTGTGAGCCCTACAGCAAAAAAATCTCTTAAAAAATACAAGAAATTTATTGTCTCAGTTCTGAAGACAAAGTTAGAAAGAAAGATATCAGAAGGGCCAAGCCCTCTCAGGAGGCTCTAGAGAAGAATTATTCCTTGCCTCTTCCTGGTTTCTAGTGGTTGTCAGCAATCCTTATCATTTCTGGGCTTGCAGCTACATCACTCTGATTTCTGCCCTCTATCTTCACAACACTACTTTTCCATTATGTGTGTTTGTGTATCTCTTAAAATATGCTTTTCCTTACAAGGATACAAGTCAATGGATTTAAGGTCCACCTAATTAAATATGACCTCATAAACACACCAGCCAAGAAATACTCTATAGTATTTCCAAATAAGGTCATATTCATGAATATGAGAAACACAATCCAACCCACAACAATTTAGTTAGGAAACTAGGCCAATGGTATGGAAGATGTGTGCTATGGAAAAACGATGATGATCATGGAAAAAGAGTTCATGAGAGCTGAGTCACAGATATTCATGGTACAGATGGAGTACCATAAAAACTAATTACAAAGGTGTTACAAAACAGTCTACAGAAATTGTAAGTATTAGAAGTATCTCTTCTAAAACTGTCCAATGATAGAGAAATTTTTGTTAAAGGATTTGTGCACTTGCCAGAGAGACAGAGAGACGTAAAGTGAGAAATCACCCCCAAGGGAGATGGCCATGCTGCAATCTCTTCTCCTCCATTCTCCTCTCAGGATCTTGGGCACACATGCACATGCACCCAGTGTGAATGTTAAGTCACCAGGTCTGGGACTCAAACCATAGTCAATTACGTGGGAGTCCAGCGACATAACCATTATGCCACCTGCTGGTCCCTGTTTGCTTATTATTTGATATTTCTGTACCATCTTCCAACTTTGCTGAGAATTTCCATGTTTTCCCACCTTTTCAGAGTCTTGACTATTGCCATAGACATATTATATAAAGCTTATTCCTAAATTTGTACTGAGCTGCCATTTACACTTGACTATTCAAAGCTCTACTTCAGCACTCCCTCCACTCTTTTCTCATTAATTTTTCACTTTCAATTGGATTATTCCCATCAACACATTAGAAAAACCATTGTTTTGCACATTTTTTTAAACTTCCTCTTGACTCCACTTTATCTGTCAGATACTGCAAAAACTGTTTTCTTCCCTTTTGCAACAAAACTTTCATATCTATATTCTCTTCACATCTTTTCCTATCCACTCCAACCTGATATCCATTCTCACAGTCAGTGTTCTTATCATGGTTATAAATAGGCTCCACATTGCTATATCCAACAGTCAATTTTCCATATTCATCTTTTTTGACCTATCAACAGTATTTGACACAGTTGGCTACTCTTGTTTTCTCGATGTACATAGCTTCTAGAATACTACAGACCTCTGAAGTTCCTTTCATGTTGCTAGTTCTTCATTCTAGTCTCTTTTATTGGTAATTCCTCTCTAACCTCTTAATATCTGAGCATTCCAGACTTCAGTACTTAGTCCTTTTTTTCCTTTATATATGTGTGTGCACTCCTTTGGCACCTCATTTAACCTCTTGGCCTTAAATACCATCTATTTACTAATGATTTACAAATTTATACTACCTATCTGGACCTTTTGTATTCCAGAGTCACATATCTCACTGCCAATTTCAAGATCTCTGCTTGAGTGTATAACAGACATTTCAAATTCACCATCTCCAAAGTTGAAGTCATCCTGCACACTTCTAGTCATCTCCATCTCTGATGATGTCAATTCCATTCTTTTAGACACTTATGCCAAAAGCCTTTCAATATTTATTGCTTTTCCGTTCTTCTCAAATCTCACATTCAATCCATGAAGAAGGCATGGTATTCAAATATAAAGAAGCTTCAATATATTGGTTTGTCAGGAAAGTCATGACCCTTTGTTTGCATAGAAAAACAGAAAAATACATCATGATTTTCCCGAAAACCTCATATAGTAAGAATCCAACCACTTTCTTTGTCACCACTGCTGTAGCCTCAGAAATTCACTATTATTCCTTTTCTGGATTATTACTGTCATATTTGTCTAACTGACCTGTTTCTACTCTTGTCTTCCTATATTATATTCTCAGAGTACAGTTGTTAAAATTTAGTCATATAACATCTCTCTTCTACTCAAAAATCCTCCAAAGTCTTTGTACTTCATGCAGAGTAAAAGCCATGAGGCCCTACATGAACTGGCCCCATAAAATCTTTGATCTCTTTTTTTTCTTGAGATTTTTTTTTTTTTTTGCTATAGGGTGCATGCACTCAATAGAGAGACAGAGAGAGAGAGAGAGATGGTGAGAGAAAGCAACAAATCGTGCCCTCCCCCCATCCCCCAGACGCACGGGAGATAACCACATGGCAATTCCTCCTTCTCCATTGTCCTCTCAGGATTTTAGGCACACATGCACATGTGGCTGGAGTGTTTCAAACTGCTGGGTCCAGAACTCAAACTGCAGTTGACCATGGCGAGGTACAGTGCCTTTATCCCTCTGCCACCTGCTGGCCCTTAACCTTTTCTTATTCTATTTTTTTATAGCATTCACTCAACACCAGTCACACTGGATTTTTATCATTTTGTCAAATACTTCAGGTTTGTCTTTTGCCTTAGGGCCCTTGCTATTTCTTTGCCTTCTGCTTAAAACCTGCTTTTCCCATATACTTGAATTTCTAACTCCTCATCCCCTTCAAGTCTGTAATTATCACCTATTCAATGAAGCTTATCCTAATCACCACTAACACCCTGCTGAGTACTCATTATTTTGCAATTAATATATTTTATATATCATAGGATGTGCTTATTCATTATGTTTATTGTTTACTATCTCTATCTCTAGAATGCAAGGTTCATGAAGACAGGGATTTTTAAATCTATTTTTTCACTGATACACAAGAAAAAGTAACAATGTGTGATACACAAGCACCAATAACAATGTGTGATACTTAACAGTTACTCAAGAATATTTGTTGAGCGAATGAAATTTTTGTGTAGCTTCTGAAAGGGGGGAAAAAAAAAAGAGTGGGACCAGCAGTTAGCATAATGGCTATGTCGCTGGACTCCCACGTAGTCGACCGCGGTTTGTGTCCTGGACCCGGTGGCTTAAAACTCACGCCAGGTGCATGTGCATGCATGCCCAAGATCCCGAGAGGAGAATGGAGGAGAAGGGATTGTGGTGTGATCATTCCCCTGGGGGGTGATTTCCCACTTTCTGTCTCTCTGTCTCTCTCTGCCTGTCTGGCAAGCGCACATGCCCTATAGCAAAAACCTCTAAAAAAAAATGTTTTTCTGCTTTTCTTCTTCCATCAGTTGAAGTATATTATGACTAGTATAACACCAAAAACTGCTTTGAGACAATGTACCTTCGCCTAGTGGAGAAGAGTTGTTCAATATGCTAAAAGACATGGTAATTTCATGGTATTGTACAGGTTTGCTTTTAATACATTTTTAAACATTTTAATTCATGATAGCACACATATGCACACATGTTGGGAGCTGGGAGATGAAAAGAGAGAGATAACCACACCCCACAGTGTCTGGTCATGTCATGATCCCCTTCCTCCATGAGATGCTAGCCATGTACACACGTGTCTAACTCGGGGTTCAAACTACAGTTGACAAGTGGAATCTCGTTGCTCCTGAGCAGCACACTACCACTGCTCCATGGAGCTGACCCTAGGTTGCTTTTAAATGCCTGTAAGCTGCAGGGATTAATGGTCCTTCAGCTATTGTTGAAGGTTATGGCAGAGACTGACACTATCTCCTCTTTGGTATAAGACATGACCTGGATCCTAAGAGTACATTCTGGACAACAGAATGTGGGTGGAAAAGTTCTGTTTCACTTCCCAGTCTTATTCCTTAAATTTCCTTTGAGATTTTGTTCTTTTCCCAGGTTTTTGGTTGCATAGAAAGAATACAGTGGAGGATTTGGATGTTCTAGAAGATAGTGGAGTTACCAGATGTAAGGAGGCTGTGTCTCTGAATCGAAAGGTGGAAGATGACTCACCAAACATCTTGTTGAACAATAAGATGAATAGGAACTAAAAGGCTAATAGTTTTGATCCACTGATATCTGGGGTTGACTGTAATGCGAACTAATCTACCTTGACCAAGAGAGTCAGTTCCTAATAATATCATCTTGGAAGGGTAGGATGAAGCCTGGTTATGCAAAACTATGAAAATGGCCTATATAGTTATCAAGGAAACTTGAAATCATTGACAAAGTAGGATTGCCATGTTGAAAAAACATGGTCCTTTTAACTAAAATACTCCAATATATTAGAATTTCTTCTTTGAACTACATAGGTTAGTACTTTTTGGACCTAAGATGTGAATCTCTAGCCTAAGTTAGGGTACTTCTTTCAATTCAGTAGCAGTGTCAATAGGAAAGCAAGTTGGCTGTTTGTGCTTGGCACCACCTGGCTGCAGTTACATCGCTCAGCACTAAACACGCTGGCTGTGTCAGAGTTGAGTACTGTCATTCTGATGAAGTGGGGAGTGTGTTGCCCTGGTAGGAAGCCTTTTAAATTGAATGACAAGGTTTTTCTTATTTGTTACATCCCCAGGCCATTGTCAAATCATATAATGCCAGCCCAGGAAAGTAATTACAGAACTGTTGTGAGGCTGTTAGCAGCTGCTTTTCATTTTTCCCCATTGTGACTGGGATGTGGTGGAGAAAAATTGGGATGACTAAGAACCACAACATAAACGCCACCCAATCTGCTGGCCAGTCACATGTAACACTTACTTTCAACCAAGAGGAAAAGAGCAGGCTCCTGAAATATTATTAGATGTAGGTGCTGAATATAATGAAGAATTTACAGCCAACTATCAGAGAACAGGGGGTGAGAACAAGTGCACTTCATTTATTAAAGCATTAGCAAAGTCATTAGACCTCAAAGTCTAATTTCTAAAGACAAAACCCTGTGTTCATCTTATTAAGAAACCCATCTTCCTCCTAGTTGCTACTGTTCTTTCTAATGCTTTTCCTTATTATTTATATTAGGACCACAAGGTGTTTCAGCTAATGATTTGTCACTCAAAGTTCTCCACAATAAATGCAGATTCTCATTTTTAAAAAAGCAACTCCAAGAACACATGAAAGAGAAATATACAATATACAAATTAAACGCATTTTAATCTTATGACCTTACCTGAATTTGGTCCTTTCTAATAAGAACCTTATAAATTGTCCAGTGCTTATTTTTAAGGTTAATTTATTTTTAAAATTCTATTGAAGAGTGGAACTGAATTTGATAGGCTTCTGATTTTAAGTAAAAACATGGATGGATTATTTTAAAGTTATAACTGCTTAAAGTTTAATGGAAACTTCTTAAAATTCTTAACACAAGCAAATGCTATGTTTACAATCAAGTGACTATATAACCAGGATAAACCATAGTGATTATTCATTATTCAGTTTCTTTGACAGAAACAGTTTAACTAGCATGTAGTTATGCTAGCAAGATTGTATACACTCATATACAATACAGCCTTGTTCTCAAAGCCCTGGTATCCTGCTCATTGGTGACTGAGACGCAATAAATACGTGAGTGTGTCTTCCAGAAGTTGCAAATGCAGTTGCTTCCTTACACTACAGACAAAATCCCTTTCACTCAGAATGTGTAACCACTTTTTATTAAATAATTTCTTTGCAAATGATGAAAGTGGTCAGGGGCTTAAGATCCAACAACATCCCAAATGAAAATAATTGGAATTTGTGGTAAAGATGAGTGAGATTTAAAACCTGTCGGTACATATTACTAAGTAGAAATAAATTATGGCTTGTCAAAAATGACAGATTTCAGCAAGGTGCTTCCTTTTCACTTTGAGTAAGACCTTTTTCCACCCAGCAATTAACTTTATTCCCATTAATATTCAGTAGCATTGACAAGGCTGACAGAGTAAAACTGGGTTTTATAAAATTAAAGACAGATTGATGAAGACTCATTACTTTGTCTAACAATTTCATCAGTGTGTGTTAGATCTTAATAAATAAAGAACAAAGCTGTTGACTGTTGCATTGATTTGTTGTGCCAGGAAAAGGACTCAATTCTTCTGTGTATATTTTCTTTTGTGATTCATAAATTTATTTTTGAAAATAAACAGTAATTTTGCCTCAAGGGCTGCAGAGGTGACAAAATAATACATTTACAACATACCATAATAATCTTACTAGTACCATAGTTTTTCTTTAGATATTTCTTCACAATCTGTAAATAATAATTATGCCACACAGTTAAGTTAAATAAAATAAATAACTGCACTTAAACGACCCTTTGATTATAGATTGAGAAAGCCTAAGAGCAAGTATTTACTTGCGTATGGTAAAAGAGAGCAAATGATTAACTAACAACCTAAGGGAACATAAAACCATTTTGGTCTTTCTTCTTTTATGATAAAAAGTTAGAAATAATATAAATTAGGTTTCACAAAACTTCAAGATGTGTCAAAGATGATGTTGCTTGGAGACATAACATCTGTTCTGTTTTTGTATTTGTCATATTTCTTTAAAAACTAAAAATGAAGCATTGTGCTTTCTCAGACTTAGGGACACAGTTTGTTGTTTTTTCTTTTCATACAGGACAATTTGGCGAAGTGCAGCTTTGCTTTCTCTTCTTGAACTGTGATTTAAAAAAAAAAATCTCACTGTTGGTGAGAAAGATGTGATATTTATTTGTCTAACAAAATTAACTTGTAATTTTTTTTAGAAGCTTCTAAGTGCTTTGTTTTGTTTTGTTTTCCCTGTGCCACAACGGGTGACTTCTCATAGGTGAAAGTCTACCATTTTTTCTAAAAAGTTCTTTTTTCTTGAACATTATATAGCCCAGCAAGTTTCTTGCCACAGGAATATTAGTGATTTTTTTGGATGTATTACTGACATGGAATTTTGCCACTTGTATTTATTTTCTGTGCTATGACAACCTACTGTTCAGTGGTAAAAATGACACAATTTTAGTCCTCATCAAATTCAGTTTCTGCAAAAGTCTGATTTTTCATAAGTGAAAATTCATGTAGTGAAAATGGAATAATTTCACACAATTCTTACTTTGGCCCTAACCACATGCACTGAGCAGCTCTACTCTTTATTACTGTTTTTTGTCAATATCAGTCTACAGATGGGTAAGTCACACCTGAACACTCTGAGTAGAGAGTTTGTAATTAAAATTTTTACAAAAATCCAAGGCTTTTTAAGTTTTGGATTTGCTTTCCATATTCCATGAGTTTTCTCTTTTGGGTCCTTTTCTGATATTCCACATAGTTAAGATCATTCTATCCTGTTAGTTCTCACCTCTTTTATCTTCTTTTTATTTATTATTATTTTATTTTATGTTGCTATAGGGTGCATACACTCACTGGAGAGAGACAGGGGAAGGGAAAAATAGTCATGCCACAGTCATGCCACAATCCTTTCTGCTCCATTTTCCTCTTGGAATTTTGGGCACTCAGGAACACATGCCCACTGTATTTCTCAAGCTGACAAGTCTGGGATGTGAACCATGCAGCAGGTCATGTAGGATCCAGCTGCCTTAACTGCCACACCACCAGTTGGGTGGAGGATTTGGATGTTCTAGAAGATAGTGGAGTTACCAGATGTAAGGAGGCTGTGTCTCTGAATCGAAAGGTGGAAGATGACTCACCAAACATCTTGTTGAACAATAAGATGAATAGGAACTAAAAGGCTAATAGTTTTGATCCACTGATATCTGGGGTTGACTGTAATGCGAACTAATCTACCTTGACCAAGAGAGTCAGTTCCTAATAATATCATCTTGGAAGGGTAGGATGAAGCCTGGTTATGCAAAACTATGAAAATGGCCTATATAGTTATCAAGGAAACTTGAAATCATTGACAAAGTAGGATTGCCATGTTGAAAAAACATGGTCCTTTTAACTAAAATACTCCAATATATTAGAATTTCTTCTTTGAACTACATAGGTTAGTACTTTTTGGACCTAAGATGTGAATCTCTAGCCTAAGTTAGGGTACTTCTTTCAATTCAGTAGCAGTGTCAATAGGAAAGCAAGTTGGCTGTTTGTGCTTGGCACCACCTGGCTGCAGTTACATCGCTCAGCACTAAACACGCTGGCTGTGTCAGAGTTGAGTACTGTCATTCTGATGAAGTGGGGAGTGTGTTGCCCTGGTAGGAAGCCTTTTAAATTGAATGACAAGGTTTTTCTTATTTGTTACATCCCCAGGCCATTGTCAAATCATATAATGCCAGCCCAGGAAAGTAATTACAGAACTGTTGTGAGGCTGTTAGCAGCTGCTTTTCATTTTTCCCCATTGTGACTGGGATGTGGTGGAGAAAAATTGGGATGACTAAGAACCACAACATAAACGCCACCCAATCTGCTGGCCAGTCACATGTAACACTTACTTTCAACCAAGAGGAAAAGAGCAGGCTCCTGAAATATTATTAGATGTAGGTGCTGAATATAATGAAGAATTTACAGCCAACTATCAGAGAACAGGGGGTGAGAACAAGTGCACTTCATTTATTAAAGCATTAGCAAAGTCATTAGACCTCAAAGTCTAATTTCTAAAGACAAAACCCTGTGTTCATCTTATTAAGAAACCCATCTTCCTCCTAGTTGCTACTGTTCTTTCTAATGCTTTTCCTTATTATTTATATTAGGACCACAAGGTGTTTCAGCTAATGATTTGTCACTCAAAGTTCTCCACAATAAATGCAGATTCTCATTTTTAAAAAAGCAACTCCAAGAACACATGAAAGAGAAATATACAATATACAAATTAAACGCATTTTAATCTTATGACCTTACCTGAATTTGGTCCTTTCTAATAAGAACCTTATAAATTGTCCAGTGCTTATTTTTAAGGTTAATTTATTTTTAAAATTCTATTGAAGAGTGGAACTGAATTTGATAGGCTTCTGATTTTAAGTAAAAACATGGATGGATTATTTTAAAGTTATAACTGCTTAAAGTTTAATGGAAACTTCTTAAAATTCTTAACACAAGCAAATGCTATGTTTACAATCAAGTGACTATATAACCAGGATAAACCATAGTGATTATTCATTATTCAGTTTCTTTGACAGAAACAGTTTAACTAGCATGTAGTTATGCTAGCAAGATTGTATACACTCATATACAATACAGCCTTGTTCTCAAAGCCCTGGTATCCTGCTCATTGGTGACTGAGACGCAATAAATACGTGAGTGTGTCTTCCAGAAGTTGCAAATGCAGTTGCTTCCTTACACTACAGACAAAATCCCTTTCACTCAGAATGTGTAACCACTTTTTATTAAATAATTTCTTTGCAAATGATGAAAGTGGTCAGGGGCTTAAGATCCAACAACATCCCAAATGAAAATAATTGGAATTTGTGGTAAAGATGAGTGAGATTTAAAACCTGTCGGTACATATTACTAAGTAGAAATAAATTATGGCTTGTCAAAAATGACAGATTTCAGCAAGGTGCTTCCTTTTCACTTTGAGTAAGACCTTTTTCCACCCAGCAATTAACTTTATTCCCATTAATATTCAGTAGCATTGACAAGGCTGACAGAGTAAAACTGGGTTTTATAAAATTAAAGACAGATTGATGAAGACTCATTACTTTGTCTAACAATTTCATCAGTGTGTGTTAGATCTTAATAAATAAAGAACAAAGCTGTTGACTGTTGCATTGATTTGTTGTGCCAGGAAAAGGACTCAATTCTTCTGTGTATATTTTCTTTTGTGATTCATAAATTTATTTTTGAAAATAAACAGTAATTTTGCCTCAAGGGCTGCAGAGGTGACAAAATAATACATTTACAACATACCATAATAATCTTACTAGTACCATAGTTTTTCTTTAGATATTTCTTCACAATCTGTAAATAATAATTATGCCACACAGTTAAGTTAAATAAAATAAATAACTGCACTTAAACGACCCTTTGATTATAGATTGAGAAAGCCTAAGAGCAAGTATTTACTTGCGTATGGTAAAAGAGAGCAAATGATTAACTAACAACCTAAGGGAACATAAAACCATTTTGGTCTTTCTTCTTTTATGATAAAAAGTTAGAAATAATATAAATTAGGTTTCACAAAACTTCAAGATGTGTCAAAGATGATGTTGCTTGGAGACATAACATCTGTTCTGTTTTTGTATTTGTCATATTTCTTTAAAAACTAAAAATGAAGCATTGTGCTTTCTCAGACTTAGGGACACAGTTTGTTGTTTTTTCTTTTCATACAGGACAATTTGGCGAAGTGCAGCTTTGCTTTCTCTTCTTGAACTGTGATTTAAAAAAAAAAATCTCACTGTTGGTGAGAAAGATGTGATATTTATTTGTCTAACAAAATTAACTTGTAATTTTTTTTAGAAGCTTCTAAGTGCTTTGTTTTGTTTTGTTTTCCCTGTGCCACAACGGGTGACTTCTCATAGGTGAAAGTCTACCATTTTTTCTAAAAAGTTCTTTTTTCTTGAACATTATATAGCCCAGCAAGTTTCTTGCCACAGGAATATTAGTGATTTTTTTGGATGTATTACTGACATGGAATTTTGCCACTTGTATTTATTTTCTGTGCTATGACAACCTACTGTTCAGTGGTAAAAATGACACAATTTTAGTCCTCATCAAATTCAGTTTCTGCAAAAGTCTGATTTTTCATAAGTGAAAATTCATGTAGTGAAAATGGAATAATTTCACACAATTCTTACTTTGGCCCTAACCACATGCACTGAGCAGCTCTACTCTTTATTACTGTTTTTTGTCAATATCAGTCTACAGATGGGTAAGTCACACCTGAACACTCTGAGTAGAGAGTTTGTAATTAAAATTTTTACAAAAATCCAAGGCTTTTTAAGTTTTGGATTTGCTTTCCATATTCCATGAGTTTTCTCTTTTGGGTCCTTTTCTGATATTCCACATAGTTAAGATCATTCTATCCTGTTAGTTCTCACCTCTTTTATCTTCTTTTTATTTATTATTATTTTATTTTATGTTGCTATAGGGTGCATACACTCACTGGAGAGAGACAGGGGAAGGGAAAAATAGTCATGCCACAGTCATGCCACAATCCTTTCTGCTCCATTTTCCTCTTGGAATTTTGGGCACTCAGGAACACATGCCCACTGTATTTCTCAAGCTGACAAGTCTGGGATGTGAACCATGCAGCAGGTCATGTAGGATCCAGCTGCCTTAACTGCCACACCACCAGTTGGCCTATTTACCTCTTTCTTCTTAGCAGTCTACTTCTCTGATTTTACTCTTGTCTGGCTCCACTGTTCTCTCTCAAACATCCCTTCCAATTATTAATGGTTATGTTTCGCTTGAGTTATTGTCTTTTTTTCCAATATTTTTTATTCTTTATTATGCCAGAGGGCACATGCACACACATAAGACAGAAACGAGAGACTGAGAGGCACAGAAAAAATATGCCGAACAAGTTGCCATTCTTGCTAAAATACTTTTACCTCCAATTTTCCACCCCATTAGGATCCAAGGCATACATGTGCCCATCTAGCATGTGAACTTGAATACTGGATGGCCATATGGGATCCAGCTTCTTCTGTATGTGCATAGCTATATGACAGAGCTGGCCCCTCGTTTTCCTCTTGATGACTCTATTTTCTCTATTTATGAACTGCTCTTGTTCTTTAGCAAGTAAAACTTCTTAGGCTAATGTTTACTTGAAGAGCTGCATTCATTTACTAGCCAAACATTTACTGAGAAGTCACAATGTATAAAACATTGTGAGAGAACATAAAGATGTGGTTTTGTTTGTTTGTTTTAGAGAGATTGTTGCTATAGGGTGCATGTGCTCACTGGAGAGACAGAGATAGAAACTGAGAAATCGCCCTCCCAAGGGGGATGGCCATGCCTCAACCTCTTCTCTGTTCTCCTCCTGGGATCTTGGACACATACACACACACACATACACACACAGGCATGAGTTTTAAGCCACCAGGTTCAAGACTTTAACCGTGGTTGACAATGTGGGAGTCCAGCGATGTAACCACTAAGCTATCTGTTGGTCCCCAAATATGTATTTTATATGACTAGTGACCTCAAATATACCTAATGCTCATATAATCTTTCCTATGTGGCAGACATTGATATATGTGCTTTATAAGTGTTAACCAACACTTGGTCCTTCCAATATATCCTATGTTTTAATATGTAGTTCTGTTGTTATTATTCAGGTATAGTGAGGCCAACAGATCAGAAGATTACTGGCACTGAAAAGATAGTTCTTTATACAGAGTTCTCAAGAGGAGAGAACATGCCATGCCAGTGCTATACAAAGAAGCATCAATGTTAGCCAGGAGGCAAAGAGAGTTGGATGAAAATTTAAGCAAGAGACTTTATAGTGGTTTCATTAGGAAAGAAAAATCAAGGCAGGGTAAGAAGGTTTAGAATTGGCTAGTATAGATAATTATATATCTCTGTAATAAATACATAAATAATATATAATATAAAATATGTATTATAGAAATATACAATACAATATATATTACATACACATATGGGGGTTTCAAAAGTTCATAGAAAATATATATTATGCCTAAATTTGTTTGCATGAAAATAAATTCCTACTTTAATTCTATTTTTCCACAAACTTTTTAAAGCCCCCTCATATGTTCAAGGCAGAAGGTCTTTGCGTAGGAGGGTTACATGATCACATCTGTTTCAGGGATTAATCTGGCTTCTGCAGAAGAAGAATTAGGAGGATGAGAGACAAGGTGAAAACATCGATTAGGATGCTAATGAAATAACTCAAGCGAAACTTAAGGATAATATCAGAGAGTAATAGGGAATTGATTCCAAAACCATTGTAAAAACAGAGTTGAAAGCACTTGATACTGAAATTAGGCCATATAAGGAGTAGTAAAGGGAAATGGGAATGTTCCCATATTGAAGAGAAAAATCGAAGGTAGACTCTCCTGTTTGCTGAGCTAGACCAGACCTCAGAGCCTGCTCCAGGCTCCAAGGTGGGGTAGAATAAAGACGCGGACAGAGCTCAAGAATGCTTGTGCATCATTTCCATTTAGAAGCTGATAATAAGTATTGAAAGAAGACTCAGCTTTACTTGGCTCAGCACAGCACTGTTATTGTAATTTTAAAAAAGTAACTTAAAATAATATGTATTTAAATATGCAAATGCTCAGGCAAGGTTACCCCAGGAGACTTGATGATGTAGACATATTCTTGCACCTAATGAATACAATTGGATTTAGGAGAGCTAAGATCAGAAATTCTTCAATACAAGGAGTGTAGGAAGATTCAAGAGGAGAGGTGGTAACAAGTAAAATAAATCCTAGTAGACCAGACTTATTTGTCTATAAGAAGAAGAGCAAATAATCTTAATTGAAATAAGGATAACATGCCAAGACAAATTACAGACTCTGGAAACAGAGAAAATGATGAAGTCTGATATTAGCACAAACGAGTTGGGCCTTATTTATAAGTGCAGTGTCAAAATAATTCCCAATGTTATGACGGGATAGTGACAAAGTATCTCTGAAAACATATCTCCTGCCTTGAA
Source organism: Tupaia belangeri chinensis (assembly GCF_000334495.1). Classification (NCBI taxonomy): domain Eukaryota; kingdom Metazoa; phylum Chordata; class Mammalia; order Scandentia; family Tupaiidae; genus Tupaia; species Tupaia belangeri. The sequence goes on along the minus strand of NW_006201752.1, from coordinate 60,333 downwards.
ATTCCTCCACATGTTGAGCTCACAATCAGTCTCTGGCACTTAGAAAGACCTAGGAGACCACATCCTTTGGTAAGTTATCTGGGATCTAGGATATACTGCAAAAAGAAGCAGTAATACAAGAAACCACAGCAAAACTGTTACAGAGACAGAATCTACATAACACTGGAAAAAACAAGCAACTGCCAAATAAATAAATAAATAAATAATTTCAGTATGTAACTTTTATAATCTAGATTTCTTATCATCGTTATTCATAAAAACTTTTAAATATAAGATAATGGCAAGAATATGAAGTATATAAAAACAATCTAATAAAATGCAATGTGATCCCTGCATCTGGTGTATCTTTACTAAGTTGATAAAATTATTTTAAGTCTTTTTAAAACGTTTCAGGTTTCTTTAGTCATATATATTTGTGCGGCAGTTATATGTGACAACTAACACTGGTATGTGACATCAGTGACTCAATAGTAATGAGTGGCATTGTTTAGTTGATGTGATTTTCTGAAATAGTGAACAACACACAGAAAATGTAGTGCAATACTTCTTTGATTTTAACAACTGCATTCCTGAAATTTTTAGTCTGTAACTCTGAGGAAACTGTTGTGATTTAAAAAATTATTTTCTAGACTCTCAATAATTGTAAATCATTTTTCTCCCTACATGAATGTTGCCAGGCTATTTGAAAGTCAAGAACCATAATTCTGTATCATACAAAATTGATACATGCATCACAGGACATCTAGCATCTCTGCCAACCTATACTGTCTAAATAAGAGAATCATCCCACAATTATTATAAAAACTAAAAATAAGCACATAATTAAAAAATTCTCCCTGCAAAGGGACCAGAAGTTAGCGTAATGGTTATGTCACTGGACTCCCACGTAGTCGACCACGGTTCGCATCCTGGACCTGGTGGCTTAAAACTCATGCCGGACGAGTGTGTGTGCGTGCCCATGATCCCAAATTGAGAATGGAGGAGAAGGGATTGCAGCGTGGCCATCGCCCCTGGGGGGTGATTTCCCGCTTTCTGTCTCTCTGTCTCTCTCTGTCTGTCTGGCGAGCGCACACACCCTATAGCAAAAACCCCTAAAAAAAAAAATTCTCCCTGCAAAGAACTACTTGTTTACGTAGTGGTGCTCAGTACAAGGGAAATCCCTGCCATATGCTAAATCATGCATAGGCTAAATCTCTTCAGAAGGGAAAAGGTAGGCAGAATTCAAGTATTGAGTGACTAGCTGGGCTATATTAAAGTTGAAAACTCAATTAATTACATATAAGTCAGGTTTAAGAATTATGGGAACTGGGCCCAGGAAGGACAGTAGAAAATCATATGATCTGTGTGGCCAGTTGTCTCAGTACTCTTTGTTGGAATATTCTTTTCTCATTGAATTGTCCTGGCACCTTGTAAAAAAAATCAATTCACTGTAAATATGAGGGTTCATTTCTAGACTATCACTGTTTTGTTTGTTTTTAATTTATTTCACTATAACAATTTTGTTTATTTTTTTTTACTTACATTCAATCACTAAACATCTTTACAGTATACAAGTTTTTTCCCAGTATGAATATAGTGCATATCAGTCAAGTCAAAGACATTACCATGTACATTATCAGTAACAGATACCTTTCCATTAAAGTGTCTAGTAAATGTTTTTTTTTTCCTTTGATCACTTACTTGTATTCCATTGATCTATGTTGAATCATTATGCCACACAATCTCAATTACTGTAGCTTCATGGTACATTTTGAAATCAGTAAATATGAGTCATCCATCTTTGCTCTTTTTTATAAAGATTAATTTGGTTATTCTGGGTCCCTTGAATTTCCATAGATTTTTTTTAGGATCAGTTCGTTAATATCTGACAAGAAGCCAGCTGGATTTTTTTGGGGTAAGAAATGCATAGAATTTGTATATACTATCTTCTCTTTTGGGGGAGAGGTTTTTGCTATAGGGCTTGTGAGCTTGCCAGAAAGAGAGAGAGAGAGAGACAGAAAGTAGAAATCAGCCCCCCGGGGGAGGATCACGCCACAGTCCCTTCTCCTCCATTCTCCTCTCAGAATCTTGGGCACGCATGCACACGCGCCAGGCATGAGTTTAAGCCACTGGGTTCAGAATCCGAACCACAGTCGACTACATGGGAGTCCAGTGACATATCCATTACACCAACTGCTGGTCCCTGTATATACTATCTTCTAATCCATGAACATAGGATTTTTTTCACTTACTTAGGTTTTCATATAAATTTCTTTCAACATTAGTTTTCAGAATGTAAATTTTGTACTTTTGTTAAACTTATTTCTAGGGCCAGCAGGTTGCATGATGATTAAGGCACTGGACTCTCACATGGACAACCACGAATCAAGTCCGGGATCTGGTGGCTTGCTTTCTCACTTTCCCGCTCTATCTATGGTAAGTGCACATGGCCTGTAGCACTTATTAAAAATAGTATTAATAGGGACCAGTAGTTGGAGTAATGGCTATGTTGCTGAACTCCCATGTAGTCAACCATAGCTTGAGTCCTGGATCCGATGGCTTAAACTTATACCAGCACGTATGCGTGCATGCCCAAGATCCTGAGAGGAGAATGGAGAAGGGATTGTGGCATGGCCATCTCCCCAGGGGGTGATTTCTTGCTTTCTGTCTCTTGGTCTCTCTCTGTGCATATGCCCTATAGTAAAAACCTCTCCCCCCCACACACAAAAAAAGTATTGATAGATAAAATAAAAATCATTTAAAAAAATTATTTCTCAATATTTAATTTCTTCAATCTGAATGCTTTCCACTTTATTTCTTACTTAATTGACTTAGCTATGTCTGCTTAGGTTTTGAAACATGTCTATAAATTTTAAATGAATGATTTATTATTTTTATTATAAGGCTCATGCATACACCAAAGAGAGAGATTATTGAGAGAGAGAGAGAGGAAAAGTGAGAAACCAAGCTGCAAGGTCTGAGACTCGAACTGTGGTTGGCCATGTGGGAGTCCAGCGTCTTAACCATCACACCATCTGCTGGCCCAAAATATGTCTATCTTATACCCCACTTCTCTTTTACTCATTATTTATTTCCTTGGTTTAAATCAATTTCTTCACCCTCTCTTTTGGCACCCTTTTGGATCATTCATAATTAAATTCTTCAAAGAAAAACTTCCAGATTAACATGATCCCACTACTCCTGAGACTGTTTACATAATCCACACCATTCTGACACATCCATGATCATAGTTTAAATTGCCATTTATTCTGTAACTATTTATGATCTGGGAGACTTCATCTCTCATATTGAAATTTTTTAAGAATTATTTTATTTAACTTTATTTATTTTATTTATTTAATTTGGCGAGAGGGAGGGAGGGAGGGAGAGAGAAAGTGAGAAAGCAAGCCACCAGGTCCAGGACTCCAACTGTGGTTGTCCATGTGGTAGTCCAGCGCCCTTAACCACCACACCACCTGCCAGCCCCTCTCATATTGAAATTTAAGCTCTTTTGTGTAGGCTGTTTCCTATTTTAAGTTCTTTAAAACTATCCTAACAGAGTCCTAACAATAGAGAAATGTTTAGAGAATGTTTTCTATTTCTTTTTCTTTTTTTGCCAGAGATGATTCAGTCAGACGAGAAGAACATTACCTTGTTTTGAAACCTGGCTTTGCTGGGTAAATGCTGTATAATATCGAGTGATTAATTTACATTTGAATCTCAGTTTCTTGAACTGTAAAATGAGAGTTAACAATATCTAACTTGATGAATTATAACACAGATTAGAAACAGCCAAGTAAGACAAATATACCCATGGCAGGCATTGGTTAATGGCATGAATGCTCAGTATTTATGAGAGCCATATGACAAAGCTTAGAGTTTTCTTTAAAAATAAATAAAGAGAAAAGAGAAATAGACATTTTAAATGGTTAGAAAAGTTCAGATTCTAATTATTTTATTTTAAGGTCATATCAAAGGCTTCCTTAACAAGGCTATCTTCTTGGAATTCTTTTAAACATTTTTTTCAGAGAGGTCTTCAAAAAGTTCATGAAAAATCCATATTATGATGGGACCAGCAGATGGCATAATGGCTATGTCGCTGAACTCCATGTAGTCAACCACATTCGAGTTCCGGTCCCGGTGGTTTAAACTCATGCCAGGGCGCGCGCGTGTGTGTGTGTGTGTGTGTGTGTGTGTGTGTGTGTCTGTGTCCAAGATCCCGAGAGGAGAATGGAGGAGAAGGGATTGTAGTGTGGCCATCCTCCTGGGGGGAGATTTCTCACTCTCTGTCTCTTTCTGTCTCTCCGGCGAGTGCACGTGACCTATAGCAAAAACCTCTCCACCAAAAAAAAACCAAAAAAACTATGTTTGGATTTCAGCAGGTTGGGGAATATACAAAAATAAACTCATATTTTAATTCCACGTTTCTGTGAAGTTCTTTTCCCTTTAGTTATGATAGAGTGCACACACATGAAAATGAGAGTTGAGGAGTGGAGAGGGTCAGGAGAAGGTCCTACACAGGGTCAGGTCACACTGTGCTCCCCTCCTCCATTTCTCCAGTGCATAGGATCCTGGGCACTCAGGCTGGTCACGAAGGGGATCTGTAATGTGGCTGCCATGTGGGATCCAGCTTCTCTGCAGGAGCATATTGCCACAAGCCATAGAGCCACCCTCTTCTGTGAACTTCTTGAAGTCCTCTCATATAAAGCACCAAACAGAAAGTGTGACACACACACACTGTCCTCACAAATCTTCTTGCTTACTTAATAAAATTTCTGGCAATTTACATTGCAAAACAGACAAAGGAACAAGACACAATGTACTAATATCAATAATTAATATTACCCAGCAAAGCTTAAAGGACTCTACTTCTTTGTTTCAGTTTGAAATAACGTGAGAAACCTTGTGCTACTTTTATCACTACTAGTTTTATATTTTGTAATAGTTAACCAGAGAAAAATAATGCAACATGTTATATGTTGCTTGATTTTTCCCTCCTCCACAAACTATTTAAATAATTCTCTATAAATTTTTATTTATTTATTTTTAAAGTTTATTTTAAAAAATCTACTTCATGGGAGACAGTGAAAGAGACAGGCACTCTTAACAGGGTCCGCACATCATAATCCTTCCCCAAACCCAGCAGCCAACCAGAATCACACATGTACTCAATGTGTTCAGGCAGAACAAGGATGTAAACCAAGAGCCTTTCCACATGAACTCCAGCATCACACAGTAGCCTCAGCACTGCCTATACCCTTGTGGTTGAACCTATAAAAATTTATTTTTTCATTTTTTAAAAATCCTAACAATCAATATAGTCTAGCCAGAGAAAATGGTAGGATTAAGTAAAAAGAAATACTTTATCTTCTTGAGTTTCATTAAGGCAGATTCCTTAACTTCAACAATCTTTGAGGAGAAAATATTTTAAATAAATATTACATGTTAAATAGAGTAAGTCAACAGATGTATGAGAGTGCATTAGAAAATTGCACATTCTTGGGCTTCCTCCTTGGCAGCATGTTTTTGGCTTTGCCTTCGGTGGGTGATGAAATAATTTCCAGTCTTTACAGAGATTAAACACACACACATACATAATTCTAAAAGGTTATATCATATGTACTGAGGAAATTACGTATATCATGAGAGTCTAGCCAGAAAACAGAAACAACTTGAATAGTTAAAAGTGATTTTAATGCAAAAAAAAAAAAGATTCCCTGAGTGATGAAAGAGCAGAGAAACTGAACAGGGTACATCGGAAAAATCCAAAGATTCACAACAGCAAGAAGCCACCTCTGCTCACAACTGAAGAGATAAGGGTGACAACAGTGTTATCAACACTAGTGGAAGCTGGAACCAGAGCTAGCCAACAGTCTGCCAAGAGCTGGATTCAAGCTGCTGGCAGGGAGAGAAGAGAAAAGATACTCTGGCTTCTTCCTCCACGATCTAGTCTGAGGCCAGCCAAGCATGGGAACCACATCTGTAGAGATCAGTGTCCCCTGATAAAGGGCAGAGGAGGGGAAAGTCAAGGAAAAGACACAAGGACAAACAGATCTGGGATGCTCACATTGTGCAATTGCCTACTGTCACAAGGGAATACAGAGGGCTGCTGTTGAAGAAGGAGAACATGGAATGAGTCTGGCCATTTCCATTTTAGTAGAGGACAAAAAATGGATCCTTAAATTTTATTTATTCTTTTACAAGAGAATAACCAACACATATGAGAATGAGCTATTCCTCTTGATTTCATAAAAGAAAAAAATAGTGAAAAGATATTATATACTAGATTTTATCAATGTCACTATAGTCTACTTTTAGGTAGATCCCTGGGGCAGGGGCCACACAATCTTATTCTGTCTTACAATAAACTTTTGCTAGGCCAGTTTGATATCACATTGTTTTAGTGGTGCGTATACACACACACACACACACACACACACACACACACACACACATTTTAACTAACAGAAACATCACAGAACATAAATGCCATAGCACGCTGATAAGCTCTATAAATTGTGAATCATAAGATGCAATCAGATGCTCTGTGAGAGTATAAATTCATAGCTATTCATCAAGACAACTTTAGTAGGCTTGGCCTCTAGGGTGCAGCAGGTAGCAAACCAGACTGCAAAGCTAGAAGTCACATGGCAGCTAAGTTTCAAATCCCCAACTTGTCTACCTGAAAATATACCAGGTGCATGTGAAAGTGCCCAGGATTCTAGTGAACTGAAAAACTGGAGGAAAGACAGTCACAGTGTGACTGAGCTCTATGGAGGGCATTTCTCTCTCTCTGTCTAATTGTCTCATGCACACACACTTGCTCTATCATGAACAGTAAGTCTATTTTTAAACATATTTTTAATACAATGAACTTTATGGCTTGTGAAAGACATATTACAGTAAGTGCAGATTTGTCTGCCTAGCTATTTTGATCAAGAGGCCACAACTTAGCCCCTGATGGATTTGTCTAAGCCAACCGAAACACACTGACTAGGAGAGGAGAATGTGACTACAACTGGTCATGGGCAGGAGTGGAGAAAGGACCTGTAAGGCCTCTGGGAAATGCCAGCTGGTTCCTGTTCACTGAAGTTAGATACTGAATCCTATCTGCTGTGTAAAACCATTAAGTGTGTATTGTTACCCTTCATCTGAACTTGACAAGAGAATTTTGGGTGATTAAAAAAAAAAAAAAAAGACAGACTGATTAAGCTGCATCTGGGTTAACTTTCCTAAATAGCAAACTGGCAGACAGCCTGGAAACAATGTAAATTCTGCTTCATTAAAATTACAATCACAGTTGATTTTTTTTTCTACCTAGCTGGCTACTGAGAAATAAAATTATTGTATGACTGGTGTAAAAAGACAACATATAGTAAACCTGCACGAATATTCCTATAGATGGCACTGGAGGGAACCATGCAGGAGGACTGATGGCTGGGAAGAACACGTACAAGTGCTGGTGCCTTCTGGAGCTCCCACCTACTTACAAAAAGTGTGTTCTACTAAAAGGTCAAGAAAAGAGGCTGGCTTGGGCCATAAGGTGACATGGTGGTTAAGGTGCTGGACTCCCACGACTGATGTGGTTCTAGTCCTGGATCTGGCTGCTTGCTTTCTCACTTGTTCTTTCTCTCTGGTGAACACATGTACTCTTTAGCAAATTACAATAATAATAATGATGATAAATAAAATCAAATAAATAATTTAAGAAAAGAAAAGAGGCTGGCTAACAATGCTTTTCTTGAAAAGGTAATAAAGGAATTGATTTGTACATTAAATAATCACAGAAACATTTTATAGTATAGCTCTCATTGGTTAAAATTTGGCATATGATAGCTAATTTACATAAACTTTTTTTTAATCCAATTCAGAACTCAAGATAGAGCCACGCAATAAAAATTACAACATGAAGGCGTCATGTGGTATGGTGGTTAAGGGTGCTGGACTCCCACATAGCCAACTGCAGTTCAAGACCCAGACTTGGCAGCTTAATTTCTCACTTTCCCTCTCTCTCTCATTATGTCCCTCTCTGGTCAAATTAAAATAAATTTTAAAAAATCTATTAAAAATTACAATGTAGTATTTTCTCCATCAACTTTGAATAAAGACAAAGAAATAAAACCATAGTGAGCTTGTTTAGCATCAAATATATATTGATTAACTGCCTTTAGAAAGAGCCTAAAGACCATAATGTCAAAATTGACAAACATTTCAAGTTCATATATCAAATAGTTCTCTGGGACCATGGCAAGATAGCAAAGTTGGGAAGAAGGGCTTGTAGGAGATAGGTAAGATGTGCTCATTTTGTATACACAAGTAAAAATGCCAGTACATAGCAGAAATATAAGATTGACTCACTCTTTCTTGTGGCATCTCAGAGGCAAGCGATACTTCAGAATGAAAATGAATGTTGACTTTTCAGCCCCTGCCTGCCAGAACTACACAAAAATGGACAATGAACACAACATAACTTTTATGAGAAGGGAATGGCCACAGAAGCTGCTGCGAATGCTCTGGGTGAAGAGTGCAAAGGTATATGGCCCAAATCAGGGATGGAAATGGAATGTCTTGACCCATGGCTGTGTTTGCCTGCTACTAAGTAAGGAGCATTCCTGTGATATTCAAAGACTCCAGAAATAAAGTGTAATTCTGTTCGGGGTTGCATTGTGGATGTCTATTTGAGTGCTCTTAACTTGGTAACTGTAAAAAAAGAAAGAGGAAGCTATTCTTAGACTGTTTAATATCATGTCTCATTGCTAGTGTCACAAAGAGTTAGAGGAACCTGCAAAGTTTTCAAATCCCTCTATGGAAATGACATCCACTAATATATTGAGAGAAAGTCCCTAAATAAAAAAGATAAGAAAGCTAGGATCAAATTGCTCAAGATTTATAATCCTGCTATTCCATGTACTTTGCAACACAGAACGCTGTTATATTGTTCAACAGCTTGATAATCAAAATAAGAAAGAGGTTGCAGACAATACTAAACTTCTGACTAAGAGAATGGGAGAGCAAAGAGAAATCCCAGACACAGAATTCCAAAATGCAGAGGCTGTCCTTGCTTTGAGTTTTGACTCTGAGTCTAAATCCAGTAAAAATAAATCAGATTTTCTATAAGTAACAAATAAATAAGAAAAAATGCAAAATTTATATTTGTGTGGTTAGGAGTAGAAGTGCAGTTTTTTTTCAAACATATCATAAATGAAGTTAGAGGATAAACAATGGGAAAAAGGGTTTGCAGTGCATATAAAACAGAGGTTGATTTTCAGTAAACTTCTAAAAATTAATAAGAAAAAAAGCAAAAACTACGAACAGGAACTTCACGGAGGAGGAAACAAAATTGATCCATATATGTAAAACAATATAAGTCTACTAGTACTAAGAGAATGGATATAGTCTACCAGTACTAAGAGAATGGATACTGAAAGCATAAAGTTATCATTTTATACCTTTCAAGTTAGCAAAACAAAAATTTCATTCAATAATGTCAAAATATTGTGTAAACAAGTTCAAGTGACCATACAACACACACATACTAGGCTTATTTGAGGAGAATATCTTGGGGAACAGGAGTCATAGAGGATGCTCTGGAGTACCACTCAGCATTCTAGTGAAGCCTAACTCCTGGGTTTGGAAAAAGAACTCAGATCTTTGAGATATTATGCTACAGGATTAGAGAATAAAAACCTGGAAGCAATAATAACATGATACAGAGAACATTTTCTACAGATCTAAGCTATTAGTTTGGTGGTCATGGTTGGAAAGAACTTTTCTTGAGTCATGTAGGTGGGATATAAGCTTTACACTAATAGCTGGATGTTGTAGCAAGTTGGCCCAGAATTCACCCTGTTCATTGTCTTGGTTTCAGAAGTACTGACCTGATGAGGTGAGAAAAGTGGGGTCCAAGCTTTGAGACTGATAGTACTGATTGTCCTAAACATAGATAATATAGCTATTTCCCATGAAGCTTTGCAGGAGTCCAGCACTCTTTGGGAAGCCAGGCTACAAAAGGATCAGTTCTGAACAAGTTAACTCTTACCTCTCACTGGGTGTGGGAGAAATGTTAGTGTCATACAACACCAATAGGGATTTTAGGTTTTACAGCTTTTTGGGGATCCGGGGACCTACTAGCTATTCTCTGACAATGCTCCAGAAAGATTGCAAGACTCCAAAAAAGAATGGCTAAAATTTTTCCATATCTCCAGAGATCACAGGTATCACCAAATGTATGATCAAAAAGCTGACCTGAACTTACTGTGTGGCTTGGACAATGGACATTTCAAACAATGGCCAATGGATACGTTAGCCGATGTTCACAGGATCTGCAGAATGCCTTGAAACTTATTTGTATTGTTGGATCATGGTGCAATTTTGGGATGGCCATACTTGGAGAAAGACAGTTATATTACTCAACAGCCCAGTGGGAAAGAGAGCAGTTGAAAACTGAGTTGATATAAAGAAAATAAAGAATTCCTATATTTCTTGCAAAAAAATTACAAACAATTTTCAGACAAATTTAATTATGTTTTGTCTTTTAACATATAATGTTATACTTGGGGGAAATGAAATACATTATAGAGTTCTTCTGTGGTTTCCTGATGTTTCATAGTGGCTGTGAGCATTCAAAATGAAACCAACCATATTTCAAATTACTCCATATGTGCCTGAAGTATGATCTTTACCTTTTTAAACTTTAATTTCTATGAGTATAAAATTTAGTTATTAATTATTATTATTAAACAAACATTGTTTACAGATCACTTAGCATCATCCAACTAGTCAGTTTTATGTGATGGGTAATATCTACATTAAAGAAAACTGAGAAAAGAAAGGGAAAATGATCACCCATAACCTAATAGCACAGTGGCATTATTTTGTATAACTTGCTTTTACAATGTATTTTTACTTTTGAAGGTTATTTTATTGTAGTTGGTGTGCTGGTTTAATGAGACTATGAATCTCAACACCGAACATAGTAAATGATAACAAAAATTATTACATTAATGAATCAACCCATAAATTAGAGTTAATCTGTCCCTTTTTTTCCCCTCCATATTTCTGTCTGGTAATGAAATGCTAGAAATTCTCAAATAAGTAAGAATGTTCTCTTTAAAAAGCTTTTGATATAGTATTTCAAAAAATAATAAAGATTTTCATTTTTAGGTTGCTTACACTATTATTTCAAAATATCTCAAAACTGATTAGGCAGCCTTGTTACATGTGAAGACTATTACTCAACTCATCTTTAAACACTCCCTTTGAGTATCTCATTAGTGTTCTTAGTACATATAAGTAAATGTAAGTTTTTGTCTGAGTTTTGCTAATAATCCAAATGTTTCATATGTTTGAAAAGTCAACTTCTCCTTTTCTCTTTAAAATTAAACTGGCAATATGCATGGAATTACTAGCTTAATTAAGATTCCTGAAATCTGTTTTTTCTTCAAGAACTTTCTCATATTCTCTCAAATCTCAATGACATCATTGCTTTTGCAACAGGAAAATCATTGCTTCTGATTATGTTCATTTTGTACTTTTTCTAGAGAGCATTAATTTCCTTTGTTCATTAGGAAGAGAATGATTTGAAAGCAGCTGTCATTACTTTCCCCCAGCTCAGTACTAGCTTACAATTCCTGTGATTTGGACAAGGGAAAACTGACTAATTTAGAAGCATATAAACAGAATATAGGCAAATTAGAAGACTCTTTAGAAGACATGGTTGTCCTCAGACAGGAATATCCCATCTCCTGCCATTTTTTTTCCCCTCTCCTACCATATATACCCTCTCTGAATCTTTCAGCAGGGACTAGTCAAGCTTCTTTCTTCTTCTTTTTTTTTCTTTTTTTCTTTTTTGGAGAGGTTTTCGCTATAGGGCGCGTGCGTTCACCAGACAGAAAGAGACAAAGAAACAGAAAGCAAGAAAACACCCCCCAGAGGGGATGGTCACGCCGCAATCCCTTTTCCTCCATTCTCCTCTCAGGATCTTGGGCACGCACGCACACATGCCCGGCGTGACTTTTAAGCCACCGGGTCCGGGACGTGAACCACGGTCGACTACGTGGGAGTCCAGCGACATAGCCATTATGCTAACTGCTGGTTCCCAGGCTTCTTTCTTCTTACTCTTGCTTAATGATAACCTTGTCTCCCAGTGACAAGGGTGATATTAGGAACTGGGGACCACTGGAAGTGATTAGGTCATGAGCCAATGGCATTAGTGCCCTTATAAAAAGGGCCTGAGAGAGCTCCCTTTCCTCTCTTGCCATGTGAGGATACAGTAAAAAGATATTTACCTATGCACACAAGATCTGATGCTGCCTTGATATTAAACTTTTCATCCCCCAGAACTTTGAGAAACAATTTCTGTTATTTATAAAACACCCAGAACTCAGTTATACTGTTATTTAGGTAATGCCACTCCTTGGGAAGCTAAAAGCCACATGGAAAGCACACATTCAGTCCTGGGGTCAACCTTATCATCCCAGGTGTGGTTGAACGTGCCTGTGATGGTAGCTAATTGTGAGACTGTGTAGGAAAGTTGCCAAAATAAGGCCCTGCCAAAAATACTTGATTCTGTCTCTCTCTTTCTCCCAACCTCCCCTCTCTCATAAAGGGAGAAAGAAATATTAAATACCCATATGTGGGTATTTAATACACCCAGGAAATAAATATTGTCTGTGTCATCTTTATAACTAAAATTTTTAGAAAGCCTTTTTCTAATAAATCAGATAATAATGCCATTATAGACAGTTTAGCCACATATTTTAGATCACAGACTATATTTCAGAAAGCCCAATTAGTAAATATGTCTATGCTAAACAAATTAATTAAGTACTACTTTCTTATTTGCAAGCACAATCAAAGACAAAAGACATACAAAAAATTGGGCTTTTACATACAGACAAAGAAATGAAATCACTGAGACATTCATTTCACCCAATCACTTGAGTAAATTTCCAGGGAGAAATAAGCATGATTATGATGCCATCTTGGATTTACAAATTGCTCTGTTAATGATGAACTCGAAGGTATTAATAGTGAAGACAACATTAGGCTGAAAGAAAATCAGTTCACAAAAGGTGCTATAATTGTAAATTTTGTTGAAATTGGAGGTTCTGATCTTTGAGCTAAAAACATTTGCTTTTGTGTAGCCCTCAAAAAATCACTATATCTTAAAAGCAATTTATTACTTCATCCATTCTGTCAGAACTCATGAGAGATCTTATTATGTGCTCCGTCACATGAAGAGCATATAAGAGGAGGGGAAAAAAAAAAGAGAAGATTATAGATTGAGTCTATCTAAAAAGAAGGACTGAGAAGGTAATATTTTTCTAGCATAAGGTGCCAATGTTCAAGTAAAGCTGGTATTTTAGAGCCAACCAAGAAAACACCCAGTAAATGATGTTGTTTGAATACCTTCTTTCTTCCTAGAGGTGTAAAAGGATGCCATGTGGGCTCCTTCAGCTTTGGAGGAACTCCAGAGAAATATCTCACCAAGGTTTCATGACAGATAGGGGGCCAAATGCATCCTGGGTAATATTCTTGTAGTGTGTGAAGAAGGTGTTAAAGAGCCAAAAAAAAAGTCATTTTCGGGTTTCTCAGAGCCAGATTTAAAACACACACACACACACAAACACACACACACTAAAACTCAAACCTGACAGAGATTCCAGATGGGTTTTAATATTAGAATAGCCATCCTGTAACCACATCACCACAGTACTTAATGGAGATGAGGCCATGTTCATACTGGTCTCTCATAACCTCTGAGAAACAGCACTAGGCAGAAACAGAATGGAGAGAGGGGCTAGAAATACAACTGAGGGAAAACATTGAAGGAGTTCAACTCAGGAAGCAAAGTCAGACACCACAGAATGGGTTTCTAATACTACAATGGTGTATTAGAATGTATGAGAAGGTCTTGTAGGATTTTAAAGATGTGTAAGGTAAAAATTCTTAGAAAATTCCCCACTGAGAAAATAGAGGGCACATATCAAAGGTCTACCAGCATTGACCACCAAATAATTCTTCTATTGCAGTTCTTAGACAGCTGTTTAAAATGAGGGAGGGAAAAAACTGAGGAGAAAAAAGGAAGAAAATCCTTTGGAAAGCACAAAAGCCTCCAAACAGTTCCAATCTTAGAGTGTTATGATGTTAAAATATGAGGCACATTATCAGAAGATGAAAGTTCAAAGAGGCCTCAGTTTTGTGTTGGATAAACAGGAACATATGCCCAGCCTCAGAAATATTTCAAATGTGTTGTGAAACTTCGCTCAGTTAGGAGAGAAATGTTAGAGTTCAACTGTGAAAAATTTAATTGCATATTTGAAACAAGCAGGTGCTGGAAAAGACCACAAACTTTCTAAGCATGTCAGCACCACACACCACAATAGCAAACACAAGTGAAAATGTTATTAAGGCTTAGGAAGGTTTTCTGAGTGATGGATCAAATGAGCCCAAGTGGCATTTATATGTCATTATAGAAATGTACTCCTTTGAGGGAAAAATAAAAGTCAAAAAGAAGGAAACTGAAACACTGGAAATATTTTTGTTGGCCCTTGTTGGAAATTTATAAAATTGAGGGAAATCTGGGAAGAAGTTACCACATTCCAGAAATGAGATCTCTGCTGAGGAAGGTGACTAAAAAGGAAGAAATATATTAGGTTGTTGGGAAAGTCATGACGTGTTTTTCTATGCAAAAATGTGTCATGACTTTCCTGACAACACAATGATTTACTCACAAAATCTAAGTCCAAAATTAGTTCACCTGAGAAGTTTCATTCCAGGAAAATGATACTTGTTGGCTTACGAATTATGACGGCCCAAAAGAGTAAGAAAAACTGTTCAAAAATCTTCTACATCCTGTGACCAAAGGGATTTCTCATATAGTTACAACAAGCTTCTTCTGATTAGCTTCTATTTCTGTATTTTTTATCTAGTCCACTGAGTATAGCAGTTCATGAATAGTGAGAGGGAGTCCATTCATGTTGACTGATTAGCTGGGGAAAGTCCAATACCAAAGATGAAGGGGAAGTCAAGGAGTTTCAGGAACCCTAGGTCAGATGCTGGAAAAGAGGACCAGCTCTGGTTCAAATGCATGGACTGTTACCAACTTCTTTAAGGTGCGATGCTCCCCTCTTCTGTCCCAGTCACACTAGGTCATGCCACTACTGGAGCCCCTCCACATACTCACAATGACTACTGTCCTGACACCAACTTTCAACCATAACAGTCTAAATTATGAGCTTTCATATTTTTTTTTGTTCAAAGATTTTTGCCATAGTAAGCATGTGCTCACCAGAGAGACAGAGACAGAAAGTGAGAAATCACCTCACAGTGAGGATGGTCACACTGCAATCTCTTCTCCCTTTTTTCTCTCAGGATTATGGTCATGCACGTACACGCACCCAATATGAGTTTTAAGGCACTGGGTCCAGGACTTGAACTGTGGTTGACTATGTGGGAGTACAGTGATGTAACAATGATGACATCTGATGACCCCTGAAGCTTTTACGTTAAACCTTACAGTTTATAAATTGTCTTGGACAGCATCCACACAGTATTATCACACTGAGTACTGTTGATTAAGATGACTAAGTGTGTCTTTTCCCTTTCCTTGAAGACATGCAGTGCTTTCTGCTGATATGGAAAATTAATACAGATTACTATGCCATTGGGCCAATGGGTTAATCTTCCAAGTTAATAATTGCATTTCTCCATGAAAGAATTTAAGAGAAAGTTGATAGTTAAGTAGAAGGAAACATTTTAGAGTGAAGTCACTCTTCTTTTGAAGCTCACAATGTTCACTCAACACCCCCTTCTGGTCACTGCACTGACATCCTGAAAACTCTGACTTCTATTAAATATTTCAGAAGAAACTTTTTTTTTTTTGAGAGGTTTTTGCTATAGGGTGCATGTGCTAGCTAGAAAGACAGAGAGAGACAGAGAGATAGAAAGTAAGAAATCACCCCCAAGTGTTCAGCAACATAGCCATTAAGCTTACTGCTTGTCCCAGAGGAAACTTTTAAAAATACATTAAAAATGTGCACACACACACACACACACACAAAACCCTCATCATCCATGTACTATTCACTTTCCAGAACTGACAAATGCTTAGTTTATCATTGTAGTTCACATTTTTAAAAAATAGAACATTTCAAAATAAATTTGAAACTACATTTGTTATTCTTACCCATCCCACTTCCCTCCCTCACTTACTGTTAATAGACAATCATTATTTCATTTGTATATTTATAGGTTATTTTATATATACATCTATTTACAAATAATACATTACTTGCTTTGTGTTTTTAGTTATTCATAAATGTACTCTTAGTGTATATTTTCTTCAACTTGCTCTTTATCACTTGATATTGTTTTATAGATTGTCCATATAAATAAATACAAAATTAGGCTTTTTGCTTTAATGGCTATGTAGCATTTCATTATATAACTGACTATGCTATAATTTTTTATTCATTCCTCTATCAGATATTCCTGTATTTTCACTACTTTACACAATATGTATGACTATCCTTATATATATCTCTGCACATATGCAAGAGCTCTCTTTACAAGCATCTACACTTCCAGGTAGAATTCCAGGGCTGAAGGTAATGAGTACTTTCATCTTTACTACATAGTACCAATTGCTTCTCTAAAGGAAGTACATTTATACTGTAATATCTATAAACTTATGTTCAAAATGCACAGGAAAACATAAACTTACATGTACACAATTATTACCCACATATTTGTCACTTTCACTAGCAATCTGCAGAAGTCTGTTGCCAACCCCACTGAGTGATTTCATTACAAATCCACGTCATTGGGGCCAGAAAGTAGTACAGTAGTAAAATGCAACACTCTCCAAGGCCAATCCACATAAGAAAGTTTGTGTCATGCCTGGGGTATACTGGGCACCTGGCTGAGGTTAGGGTGGATCACTGCAACAGGGTCTTGATAGGGACCGTCTTTCTGTCTTTTGTGTGTCTCACTTGGTCATGAAATAAATAAATGTTTTCATTATTTCCAGAGGGCATGCACACTCACCAGATAAATAATGGGACAGAGAGAGAGCCCCCTAGTGAGGTATGCTCATCCTGCACACCTCTCCCTCATTTCTCCATCCTACCAGGACCTTGGGCACATTTGGACATGTCCCCAGCATGCTCCTCATGCTATGGTTGGCCATGTGGGATCCAGCTTCATAAGCACTGCGCTGAACAACTGTGCTACAGGACTGGCCCATAAATAAACTTCTTAAAAAATATTTTTTAAAGGTTTGGGAGCTGGCCCGTAGCCTATCAGTTGAGGGATCCAGATTCCATATGACTGAGTGCAATTCATTTCCTTTACCCCAGAAGAGTCAAGCCAGGCATGTGTGTCCCGATAGGAAGGAGAAATGGAGGGAAAGGGATTCCAGTATGAACAAGTCCAATTGGAGGGCATATTGTTTCTCTATTTATCTCTTTCATTCTAATGAGCACACACAACCTCTGACAATGTAAAGGAAAAAAAAATTAAGTCAAAAAGAAAGAAATCCTGGGGGCCAGCACATGGTGTAGTTGTTAAGGTGCTAGACTTCCACACTGGCCAACTGCTCTGCAAGTCCTGGACAGGCAGCCAAATGCACTGGACTCCTACATAGCTGATCACGGTTGGAGTCCTGGACCTGGTGGGTACATGTATGCCTAAAATCCCAGGAGAAGAATCGATGAGAAGGGATTGCAGCAGGACCAATCCTCCAGGGAATGATTTTTTTCCCCTCTCTCTGTCTCTCTGTCACTAGTGCATGTGTCCTATGGCAAAAAGTTAAAAAAATAAAAATAAAAAGTGAAAATTAATAGTTTTCTTCTAATCCCTTTGCAATGAACTTATTTGATCCTACCATCAACATAATGAAAGAGCCATTATTATTATCTCAATTTTATGACCAAGAAAACAACTCACATGATAAAGGCCACATATTTAACACAGGAGAGTGAGGATTTAAGCTTGCATAAGTCAAGCACTTCATTATACTTCCACCAAGTAATTTCTTCCTTATAAGTAAATGAAAGAATGAATGTAAACAACTTAACCTACTGCCTAGTGTACAGGCATGCTCTGTAAATGTTAGTTATTTTTATTTCTCCGTAAAGGTTATTCTAAACGTTTCCACTTCACTGCAAAGTTGAATATATTCCCACAGTGGAAGTTACATTAACATAATACCCAATACTGTCTGAAGAATGCTAGAGCCATAGAATTGATGAACTGACTATTAAATTTTCATGTAATGAGAATACCTACGGGTCTCTAAATTTGCCCTTACCTTATTCTTCTCCATCTTTTCATCCTCCTCATTTTCCTCCTTCAAAACATTCTTGGTGGGACCAGCAGTTAGCGTAATGGCTATGTTGCTGGACTCCCAAGTAGTTGACCATGGTTCAAGTCCTGGACCTGGTGGCTTAAACTCATGCCAGGTGCATGTGCGTGCATGCCCAAGATCCCGAGATGAGAATGGAAAAAGGTTATTCTAAACGTTTCCACTTCACTGCAAAGTTGAATATATTCCCACAGTGGAAGTTACATTAACATAATACCCAATACTGTCTGAAGAATGCTAGAGCCATAGAATTGATGAACTGACTATTAAATTTTCATGTAATGAGAATACCTACGGGTCTCTAAATTTGCCCTTACCTTATTCTTCTCCATCTTTTCATCCTCCTCATTTTCCTCCTTCAAAACATTCTTGGTGGGACCAGCAGTTAGCGTAATGGCTATGTTGCTGGACTCCCAAGTAGTTGACCATGGTTCAAGTCCTGGACCTGGTGGCTTAAACTCATGCCAGGTGCATGTGCGTGCATGCCCAAGATCCCGAGATGAGAATGGAAAAGCGACTGTGGCATAGCCATACCCCCTGGGGGCTGATTTCTCGCTTTCTGTCTCTCTCTGTCTTTCTGGCGAGCGCACGTGCCCTATAGCAAAAACCTCTCCAAAAAACCCCACAAACATTCTGGGGAAACCTCATATTTTGCAAAGATCCTAGGACTCTCAAAATGGTACACTTTAAAATTTCTTTCTAACTTGTATGTCAAGTACCCATAACATAACACCTAGAATACAGTAAGTGTTCAGTAAATGCCAGGTTTTATCCTTCAAATTCTTTGGCATCAGTGAGCAATGGTAATCACTTTCTCTAAGACAACAGACTTGGATCTCTTATGCAGCATAAGGGAGATGAGTGTGTAAGGAACAATGAAATGTTAAAGGAAAAAAGTTGCCTTTTCCTTTCCTTCCAACAAAGAAAGGACTTTTATCTTCTTTCCCAAGGTAACTCTTCTACTTGTGTCCATTTTCTTGTCCACTTTCAGCTATTCTAGGAACTTTCTGCCTCTTTCAAGTCTTCAGTCTTTCATCCTCTTTTGTCCCTATAATTCTACTTTATTGACCCTATAATGCCAGCAATTGTAAAAAGAAAAAGTGTTGACATTAAACTACGATAGAACAATTGGCACTTAGATATCGACATAGGACTTTCACCATATATCACTCGAGCCTAGATTAAAAAGGAAATACAAGAAAATAAACTTAGTAAGGCATTCCAAAATTTTGTGTTCACAGTGTGATTTCTCACTCATGTTGTTGATGTTACTTTTTTGACACAATATTATCCTCCATGCTATCAAAAGTGTTGGTGACACACCACTTTCTAAGAGTGCTCCCCTGTTGTCTCCAAGACACTCTTCCAAATGCTTTGCCCATCAAGCAAATTAGTATATTCATCAACTCACACAGATTTTTTTTTTGCAGAAACACCTTAAGTCTACTCTCTTAACAAATTTCTAGAATACAATATAAGATTGTATTTAAGCTTTATATGCAGATGCTGATAGTGACTCAAAGTCATGACTGCTGCCTTGCTAAGAGCAACTGTAGAATGCATCTAGAAATATTAAATTTATTTCAGAAATATTAAAATATAAACCAAAAAAAGTACCCCACAGAAAGAATGAAACGGTTTTCCTTAGCATTTAGTCATCATGATATTACCCCATAAAGTTAACAGGGAAATCGGCGGTAGACACTGGAGGTAGAAAAATAGTGAGGAAAAGCAGACAGGCCCAAAACCTTTTCTCTCTCTTCAAACCAACAGTATGCCTGTTAGTCTGGTCACATTTATTTAAATTAATTTACCAAAGACTCCAACCCTATATGTTGACTTTGTTTATCATGTTTGATATCATTGTTCTGTACATCATACACTTGTTGAAAATTTGGACAAGCGGAATTTCTTCTTAAAATGATAATGATTTTTATGGCTTTATCAAGAATTAAGTTATAAATATTTTATTTTTTGGTTTGTTTCTAGATTTGACCAGAAGGCACATGCACTTGCCAGAGAGAGAGAGACAGAGAGAGAAAATGAGAAAGCACCCTCCATGGAGGATGGTCATGCTATAATTCACTCTCCTCTATTTCTCCTTTTGGGATTTGGGAATGCATACACATGCACCCAGAATGTTTTTCAAGCCACTGGTTTTGTGGTTGATATCAGTTAGGTGACCATGTGGGATCTAGTCACCTTAACAACCACACCACTGACTGGCCTTCACTCAGACAGTTTATTTACAGAATTCTGGACTGGAGTAGATTATAGAACTCCCCAAATGCTAAATCCATCTATATTCATTTTTAAAAACTATAATAACACTTTTTGGGATTTTAATATGACTAATAATTTCCGTATGTTATTTTAATGTTTTCATTTTGTATATTTAAGGTATACAACAATACACACAGTGAAATGATTACTTCACTCAAGCAAATTAGTATATTCATCAACTCACACAGATTTTTTTTTTTTTTTGCGGTAACACCTTAAGTCTACTTTCTCAACAAATTTCTAGTATACAAGATTATTACCTATAATCCTTATGCTATACATTATATCTTTAGAGTTACTCATCTTACATAGCTACAATTTTGCATTCTTTGAATTGAAAACATTTTACTTTCTCTTTGTAAAGAAATCCTAGGAAAACTTCCAAGATTATAAAATAGCTCGATTAAAATTTTAAGAAAGAAAATTTGCTTTTCTAGCTTTAAATAGATTATTTAATACATACTTTTTAAAAATGGTAATGTTTTATCATAATAATTTATATGAAAATTACTTAATTTTCTCATTTCATACAAATTGTTATACTGGCCTAGTTAGAATCCTAAATTATCCTCAGTTATTTCTTCGATAACAATGGACCATTTTAATGCATAGATCAAAGAAATAAAAATTAAAATAATAAAGTTTTTTCTCCCTATACCCATCTTACTGCAGGAGTACAAAGTGAATATTATTGTTGGTAAAGGTATGAAGAAATGAGCACATTTATTAATGCTGTAACAATATAAATTTGGGCCTCCATTCTGGAGAGTATTTTGGTATTATGTATAAAAACCATAAGTTATACAAATCCTTTGACCTAGCAATTTAAAAAATACTCAGTACAATAGATAGAAGGATGTTCATTCAGAGTTGTTTATAGTAGTGAAAAACAAAACAATCCAAAGGTTCAACAACAGTTGCTTAACAAATTATTGTATATTCATCTAAAAAAATTCTTTAGTCAGGACCAGCAGGTGGTGTGATAGTTAAGACACTGATTCCAACACATTCAACCAAGGTTTGAGTCCTAGACTTGGAGGGTTGAAAATCATACCGGGCACATATGTGTACATGCCCAAAGTTCCAGGAGGGACTACAGCATGGCCATCCCTTTTAGGGGTGTTTTCTCACTTTCTCTCTCTCTATCTCTCTCTTTCTCTCTCCAGAAAGTACATAGCAAAAACCTAGGAAAAAAAAATTTAGCCAATAAAAAGTATGTGTTAGATCTACATTCTTGGTGTAATGTGGCAAAGACTGTAATGCCTACTAAATGTTTCCCTTGCTCCTTTCCTGTCATGTTCCCCTTGTACTTAGCAGAGCCATGTAACTCGTTCTGGCCAATATAATACAGAAGATATGCCATTTCTAGACTGAGACAATTGAAAGCCCTTGTAAGATTTTCAAGTCTCTTCCTTCTCTTTCCTTAGAAATTGAGAGAGCAGAGCACTCCAAATAGTGCAGCTACAAGATGATGGAGCTTCCATCAGCATGGGTCCCTGAGTGAATGTGTGATATTCATCCTTTCATTGCTTGTTTGAGACCAGTAACATGAGCAAGAAATAAACTTGTGAAATCAAGTCACTTGGAATTTGGGATTTTTGTATTGTAGTATAAATTGGTGAATGGTACTTTTTTAAAAAAGCTATTTATTTAATTTTATTGATCATTATTTTTATTTTAATTTACTACAGGGTACAGTGTTTGTAAGAGAGATAGAGAAAGAAAGGGAAGGGGAGAGAGAGAGGGCAACTGAGAAAGCTACCAGGTCCAGGACTCCAATAGTCAGCCATATGGGTGTGTAGCACCTTAACCACCATGCCACCTGCTGGCCCCCTGACCATTTATATTTTAAATCAGCATTAAATGCACACATGCACTATATGAGACTAGAATGAAAAGATACCAGAACCCTTCCCTTGAAGAATTAATATACATTCTGAAGGATTTATGACATATTAAATGAAAGAAGTGTCAAGGATATAATATGCAAAATGATGATACAGTTTTATTGTTTGTTTGTTTTTGGAGAGGTTTTTGCTGTAGAGTGTGTGCGCTCACCAGAAAGACAGAGAGAGACAAAGAGACAGAAAGTGAGAAATCACCCCCAGGGAGGATGGCCATGCTGCAATCCCTTCTCCTCTATTCTCCTCTCAGGATCTTGGATACACATGCACATGTGCCCAGCATGAATTTAAGCCACCAGGTCTGGGGCTCAAACCATGGCTGGCAATATGGGAGTCCAAGGACATAGCCATATGCCAACTGCTGGTCCTTATAGTTTGTCTTTGTATAATGGAATGGCAGTATTTTATTTTTTCCTAACTTTTTAAAATGAACATGTTAATTATGTTTTCTAACATTAATAATAAATTTTCCTCTTTTAAAACACATTAAAAATACAATTATAGGGGACCAGCAGGTGGTGTGGTGGTTAAGGTGCTGGACACTCCCACATGGCTGATAAGGGTTTGAGTTCTTTTAAGGTGCTGGACACTCCCACATGGCTGATCAGGGTTTGAGTCCTGAATCTGGTGGCTTACTTTCTCACTTCCTCACTCTCACCCTC
Organism: Tupaia belangeri chinensis; assembly: GCF_000334495.1. NCBI lineage: Eukaryota > Metazoa > Chordata > Mammalia > Scandentia > Tupaiidae > Tupaia > Tupaia belangeri. The sequence goes on along the minus strand of NW_006201752.1, from coordinate 37,138 downwards.
TGTCTCTCTCTGGTCAAATTAAAAAATACATGAATGAATAAATAAAATAAAATAATTATTAAAAAATACAATTATATACAATGCTCAATAAAAACCAGTTTCATTACCAGTAGACAGATAATACACATCTAACTTTTACCAGCTGTTATACAATATAATAATTTTTCAAAATATGAGAAATAGGGGTGGAAAGACAAGATTGCTCAGTCCATGTTTGTGTGGGTAGGGGGAGGGTGGTACATGGGTGCTTGTATGTGGCAACCCTGAGGCCACTGAAAGAGGATTCTTGGTGGCAGTAGCAAAGCTGTGGTGCTATACAAAATGGGATAAAAAAAAATGAAGAACAAACATTTTCTCTATGGAAAATGCCTTGAAAGTAAGCAATAAGCTGAAGATGAAGAGCAAAATCTTCATTTATCCCAAAGGCAGCAGAGTAGCTTAATAAGCAGAAAACAGCATTAATATAAAGCTTTGGTGGCCCTGTGACATTCTGCAAATTAGTGTTCTCCAATCTGCCCAGATACTAAACCCTTCTCCTCTGGCTCCCTTCAGTCTCTCTTCCTTTCCTAATTTATCTCTGTGCCTTCTGCCGCCTTCTCTTTCATTCATTTTCTGCTTATTTTATTCTCGGGAGCCATCATGGCTTCAGGATATTTTCCATTACTCATAAATTTTTCCATTACTGTAAAAGCAGTCAGGATGGCAAACAGAATATGTACGGGGTTTCAGATTGAAGCAAAGTTGGAAGAGTTTCATTCCATTCCCTCCTGTTGAACACTGAACCCTGTAGAGAAGGGTGGAAAATCTGAATGTTACTGACTTAGTGAGGATTTTTGCCCCTAAAGCAGAAGGCTATTTTCACTAATATGAGTTAGTCCAGTGGGTAGATGTAAGGGTAAGCGGCTTTCCTTTGTGGCTGCATATACACTGGTTTATTGGTTTACTGGTTTCGTGTTCTCTAGGGCAAATCCCTAAGCAAGAAGCTCCCTAGTTTTCTGACATGACACTGATGTAAAGCTTATAAGATACTTTTCTTAAAAGCAGAGAGAACTGAATGGGGGGTTGATTCCGTGCCATGGTGATAATGAGGATCAGCTAAGGAGGTCTGTTACTGGCAGAATTTGTGTGTGCTTTAAGACACACGGTGGTGCCAAGAAACAATACAAAGTGTGAGAACAAGCAGACTGAGTCATGATCCATTGCAGATTCTAAATTGTACACTTCTGTATCTAAATATAGCATGTCAAAAGTGTCATTTCTGCTGTCATGAGAACTTTTTAGATTGTCACCACCATAAGTACAGCAACAACAGTAGCATGTCTCTATATTAACTACATCTGAATCCCACAGCAAGATGTAGTTTCCCCTGACACATTTGACTTAGAGAATATTAATCTGGGAGAATCTCTGGGGAAAACAGGGCATTGCTTCCTGATTCTATGAAAAGAGGAATCGTTCTGGTTGACATAGACTACAGAGTGTTGTACTTTTTTGGATTTGGCTGTCAGAAATCTCCAAGTATGGTGTGAAAAATGTATAAGATTCTTTCAGCAAAGCTATTTTTCAAATCAGTATTATGTGGGTTTGAAAACAAAATGGGAGAATTCTCGTTAATAATCCTTCTGCGTCTTGATTGTGCAGCTGAGGTGCTAGAGGCAAGGGGCTGTCACATTTTCAAATGCAGGGAGAAAGAAAAGCATTTTAAAGGGTCATATGTATGTCTCTTCTGTTATTTCTGCTTTTAAAAAACACTTCAGTTCATTTTGGGTAAGAGTTCTTATTTAAACAGGCATATTATAAAGTTTTCCTTTGTTACATAAGACAAAATAAAAATTCTGGGGAATGCCTTGAAGATTCTTCAATGAATTATAGGTTCCATTTATTTATTTTTCCTATGTGCGTTTTAAACAATTTCTGATAATGGGGGCCAGCAGGTGGCATGGTGGTTAAGGACACTGGACTCCCACATGACAAGCCCAGTTGAAGTCCCGGACATTGTGGCTTGCCCTCTCATCTTCCAACTTTCTCTCTCTCTCTCACTCTGTCCCTCTCTAGTCAAATTAAAATAAATAAATAAATAAAGTTAGTTAAATAAAATAATTCTTTAAAAAATAATTTCTTTTAATGGACAAGCCAGTGGCTTGGTAGTTAGGCAGCTGGATCTCACATTGCTGAATGCACGGATGAAATTCCAGACCTAGCAGCTTCAAAAACGCCCCAGATACATGTGCATGCGTGCCTAAAAATCCCAAGAAGAGAATAGAAGAGAAGGGATTGTGGCATGACCATCCCCCATGGAAGGTGCTTTCTCCCTTTTTCTCTCTTTGCGGTGAGCACAAAAACACTGTGGTAAATTAAAAATTTTAAAAACTGTAATAACAATACATTGAATCATCCTCAAGAACACAGAAGTTTTCTGACTACAGAAGTTTTACTATGACTTGATGTAGAGAAAATGTAATGCTTTAAATAAGCATTAAAAATACTAGTAGTACACTCATTGTACTACTACAGACTGAAAAAGACACCAGAATCATTAGGCTCAGGAGCAATATAATTTTTTAAAATTTATTTTATTTTTTTGTCATATGCCTATGCACTTACCAGAGAGAGACAGAGAAGGAAAATGAGAAATCATTCCCAGTGGGGATGGCCATGCTATAATCCTTCTCCTCTATTTTCCTCATGGGATATGGAGCATGCACACACACACCCACACACACACACTGTGATTCTCAAGCCACCAGGTAAGAGACCTGAATGGTAGTCGGCCATGTGAGAGAGAGTCCATCGCCTTAACCAGCACACCATCTGTTGGTTCTGCAACATGACTTTTTAAAAACTCCAAGTGCTGGTTCTCTCTTTTATACTTAAAAAAAAAAAAATTATATACAGAGCCAACTTGTGCTGTGGTGGTTAAGGCAGCTAGATCATCTATGGCCAAGCATGCCAGGTGCATGTGCCCAAAATCCCGAGATGAGAATGGAGAAGGAATTGATACATGGCCATCCCCCCAGGGGATGATTTCTGACTTTCTCTTTCTCTCTCTCTTTCTCTGTGTCTCTCTCTGTCTCTCTCCAGCAAGCACACACATTATATAGGAAGCAAATAAATAAAAATTCATATAGTGAAATTAACTCTTTGAGATATGCAGTTCTGTAGGTTTTTGACAAATGCAGACATTCATATAACTACCACTGCAATCAAGATACAGAACATATCCCCACACCTTTCCCCCAAGTCCTTCTGTAGTCAAATCCTGCCCCTAACCCCAAACTCTGGCAGCCACTTCTTTGTTTTCTATCTCAATAGTAATGGCTTTTGCAAAAGTCACTAATCAAATTACACAATATGTAGTCTTTGGATTTTTTTTTTTTCATTTAGCAAAATGAATTTAAGATTCACCCATATTGATAATGAATTTATAATACCTTCTTTTTCATTACAAAGTAGAATTCTACTGCATGGATGTACCACAGTTTCCTTGTTTATGCACCAGTGGAAGGACATCAGGGTTGTCTCTAGTTTTTGGTGATTGTGAACAGGTTTTTGTGCAAACATACACTTTTCTTTCTCTTGGCAAAATACCAGACAGTGAGATTTCTGGGTCATATGGTAAGGATATGTTCAACTTTAAAGGAAACAGGAAAACCTTCTAAAATGACTATATCACATTATATTCCCAAACAGAATGTAACAGAGTTCATTTGTCCAGAGTGCTCACTTGCTTAGTATTGTTAGTTTTTAAAAACTATTACCCATTCTGATAGACTTTTTGGTATTTCATCACGGCATTCATTTACATTTTCCTAATGATTAACTGTGTTGGACAATGCTTCATGGCTTATTTTTGCTCCATAGGTCTTTTTTGGTAATGTATTTGTACAAATTTTGCTCATTTAACATTGGACTCTGTTTCCTTACTGGATCTTGACAGTATTTAGTATATTCTGGACAAAAGATTTTCATTAAGTATGTGTCTTGCAAATATTTTCATGAAGTCTGCATCTTTTCATTCTCTCACTAATGACTTTTACAAAACAGTTTTATTTATGACGAAGTCCAATTTATCAATTTTTATCCTGATTACTTTGGTGATATATCTAAGAAATCCACCTACCCGAAGTCGCAAAAATTTTCTCTTATTTTTTTTGTTCTAAGAATTTGATAGTTTTAGATTTTACATTTAAGTTTATAATTCATTTTGAGTGAACTTTTGTATAACATAGGTGATCATGGGTCCAAATTCTTTTTTTTTATATGGATGTCCAATATTTTAACAGGATTTGATGGAAATGCTAAACTTGACCCATTAAACTGTCTTTATACCTTTGCCTAAATCAGTTTGACCAGGAGCTGGAAGTAGCACAATGGTGAAATGCTCTCTGTGGCAATTCTACATGGAAAGGTTCCCTGTTCACATTTGGAGACCTCTGTGAATATGCTGGGCACATGCTGTGCCCACGATCCTGGGCTGGCTGAAGCTGGTGGTAGATTGCAAAATCAAGATCCTACTGGGGGTACTGCCTCTT
>NW_006201752.1:20819-32595 GCF_000334495.1 Tupaia belangeri chinensis | reverse complement strand
CTTTCCCTCTCTATCATTAAATAGATAAATAAATAAATACACTTAAAAACACAATTATTTAAATGTGTGTGGATATAACTCTCAAGTCTGTTGATCTGTGTCTATCTTTTCACCAATAACATGTTTGACTACTAGAGCTTTATAGTAAGTCTTAAATCAATCTGTGTGAGTCCTCCATGTTACTCCTTTTAGAAAATTTGTTTTGGTGATTCTAATTACTCTGTCTTTCCATGTGCAATTAAGAATCAGCTTGTTGTTTTCTACATAAAGAAAAAAAAACTGGCTGGAATTTAGAGTTTAATTGTGTTGAATCTATATGATATTTAGGATATAAAGAAACTTCTGTAAAAGACAACTAAAATTCCCAAGAACCTAATAGAATTTATCTACTTATGCTAAAATTCCTGTTTACATAAACTTGATATTTGATAGTTATGTAATATCTCTTTTAAAATAGCAGTCACTGGATAAAACATTAAAGAAAAATATTGAGATTATAATATCCACTTCTTGGCCCAATGCATTCTGAGAGCAGGTCGCATCATAAATCATAACTTAGTTTCAGGTGTACAAATTAGCTAAATAAGACCTCAGAAGTCTACATAATTAGATAGAAAAAGATAGCTCATCCTCATAGCATACTCTGCTTATTTGTGTCAAAATAGCAAACTTCAAACTAGAAATATGATTCTTTCTGTTCAGGAGGATTGAGTGGTATCACACAGAGAACCACTCTTTTCTGTAGGATCCCTGTCTGTCCTTTTTGAAGAATGACAACACAGCTGCTTAAGGACTCAGATTCCAGCTTAAACTGAGAAAAAGGAATGTGAAGGGGTATTCATATGATATTGGAGTAATTCCTAATCCAAAGGTAACTTATGAAAGGGAGTTGGAAATTCGTGTTCATGGGGCTCTAAAATCACTATGGTTAATATCATAGAAAATAATGGCACCCTTTTCAGTGTTTCATCTACACCCTGTTTGTTTCTTTTCTTCAATTGGATTGTTTGATGCACTGCCAGTTTTCTTGGTTCCTTAGAGATTTCCATTATAGAACTTGTAAAATCTTCTAATTGCACCAAACCATCGTTTGTTGACATAGGGCTGGCTTGTGTCTTGAGAAATTTTCAAAGTCTGTGGATAAAAGTGAAGCAGCTTTTGCACATTGAAGGGGGAAAAAAGAAAATTTGGGTGGTTTTTTTGTTTGTTTGTTTTGTTTTTTACCTGTTGTCACATCCTTTCTGGTATCATTTTAAATGTATTTATAATACTGCTGTTACTAATATGCTCACTAGGATGAAATTATTTTGTGTCTCCCTTTAGAAATAGAGCTGCTTGAGAGTGACAAATAATAACACATCATGTAAAGTACTGTAAATTATTTAATATTATAACTAATGAAATATTTTCTAACCTAAAGTGACAATCTTTAGAGCTTTGCAGATGTAAGCCTGTCAATCTCAGATCATGAATAGTGTTTACATTTGGAAGATTCATCTGATACATTGGTAAAATGCTTAATTTTGTCCTCAAATCTTTTTCATGAAATCACTATTGCAGTAATCAGGATGAAAAGTTCTCACTAAAAATGGATCTATTTTATGGCATTGAGCCAGACCAGACCACATAAGCTCATGCAGGTTCAAAGATTTTTGAAAATATAGATTCAGATTCTGCTAAGGTTCTTTTCACTTTACATTCTGTTCTCATTTTTTTAACTTGCCAGAGCGTTTGTGCACTCACTAAAGAGAAACAGGATGAGACAGACAGAGAGGGAAAAACAAAGTGAGAAAACACCCTTCATGATGAATGGTTACATTGCAATCCCTTCACCATTTCTCACTCCTTTCAGGATTTGGGCAAACATTCGTCCACACCTGGTGTGTTTTTCAGGCCACTGGATCTGGAACTTACGCCACAGAATCAGCCATGTGAAATCCAACCGCCTTAACACCATGCCACTTGTTGACCCTCACTTTGATTTTTATATCAAATGAGCAAATATGCATGGCAAAAGTTATAAAGGAGTTAGGGGTACAATTAATGGACTGTAAAAGAGATAGGGTAGAATATAACTCCCTTCCCTTGTGACCTCTCCTTTTCTGATATTCTACAAAGAGTCCATCCAATCAGAAGAGGTGGGATATCAGGCTGTCTTCCTCTTCATACTTTCTTGACTGGAGGATGACAGAGCATCAGCATTCAAGGCTCCACCCTATTAGCACATGAAAAAATTCTTGCTGCACCCAGTTACCTATTTCCCACAGCACCAGCCTTTCTTGTAAGGACTGGGCCATGACCTGGCACAAGTATTCTTCCTTCAAAAGTGCTGCACTAATAATTGTATTACTTGGTCCTCATTTTCTTCTCTTATGAAGCATCGTTTCATTTTTGATAAGTTTCATAACTTCTTTCAGAAAGATATGTCCACAAGGAAGCATATTTAAATACCTAGATAACTCAGTTTTTTTGTGGTCAATTTTTAACTCATTTAAGACACTAAGGAAATTCTCAGGAAGTTAACTAAAATGCACACACAAGAGCAATCGGTAATCATAGAATAAATTAAAACCTAATTGCTTCTGGATTTTTTTCCAGAAACTTTTTTTAAATGTTTTATGAAACCCTAGAATCATCAAACATATGTGATATAAAAAGGCATGAAAAGGAAGAGACTAGTAAACTGATTTTACAACAAAATGGTTCCAACATTTTTTAGAGTTTTTCCAAACTCTATTTCTATCTCTGGGTTCTCAGTCCTTCAGTTACTCAGAGTTATAAAAAGAAAAATAAATGTCCTGATAGCATAGTTATTCAGTAAAATGGAAGAGATTAAAATCAAGCTATATCCATGTGAAGAAGTATTATTTACAGTGCCAAAAGCTCTCCTGTTTTCTCAATGAGTGAGAAGGACCTCTTCTCACTGTGAGGGAGTTACCTTCTAAACACATGCTCATTGCAGTCAATCACCTTGATGTTCTTCTTCATAATAATGTAAAAATATAATATCATCCCTGAGCATTAAAAAGAGGAGATGAAAATTCAGAACAAGAGAAAAGAGCTATTGCTATTAGGACAGAATTTAGAGAATGCATAAAAGAAGAATGCTCAGAATCAGTAGGACACAGAGACTTCAAAACCAGAAGACGACAGACGGCAAAATGCAGCAATATGGAAAAGATTTGAGAGACCAGCCTCTCAGTGGAGCCCATAATTGGAGATAGTATGTTATGGAACTTTACAAGGAAAAAGAAACATCAAAAGTACAAACAATTAACTCACCTCTAGGCCCAGTTGCCGTGAAAATGACAACAGCATTTAAGACATGTAGGCCAGTACTAGCACCAGAAATAAGGAAAGAAAAGAAAAAAAAAAAAAAAACTCTCATGGCAGATCCTTGGAAATTTCTATGGTGTTGAAAGTGATTTGAAAGGCGAATTTATGACATTCCATGCCATGAAGTCTCTGAGAAATAGGTAGAAGAGACCCTGAAAAATATTCACTAACACCCTATAACTAAAAGGAATGAGGGCAGAATACAGGGCAGAAAGCCACACAAAACAGAAAATATGTGTGGATGAGATTTCCTCTGGAGCAGATGGCCCCAATGAATTGAGTTGGCAGAGTGGGTTTCCTCTGAAAGACATGGAAAAGATACTGTAAGTCAAAAGGAGACCATCTGGAGGAAGCAGAGGAGATGCCTTCCCTAAAATAGATTTACTGCAAGAAGAGAAGCTCATTTGATAAAATATCTTATTTGGGTTCTCAAAAATATATGTCAAATACTAAAAGTAAGAAGTTAAGAATTACCGATTTTCAGGAAGGTAAAATATAAAACTGTTCAACTAAAACCTAAAGAGGAACAATGAACGCAGACTAGACAGACAGTGCAGAAAATTCACTTCAGTAAAACATGAAAGTTTTAGAATTTATCTAGAAGTGAAGGATAAAAAGATAAATATTATTTCAGAAAAAAATGAGTTTTATGGAAGAAAAATTCTTACCATCCGACATGTGTATAAAATATTTTTTTAGAAACCGAAAATGAGAGAGAAGCAGACAGGTTAGAAGCAATTTTTTAAAAATTAATTAATCTACAGAACAGAAAAGACCCCTTGAAAATCACCAATTCTAAAATAAATAGAATTTAAATTCAACTACTTATATTAATCTAAAACATTAGAATTCTCAAAGTCATATTATGTGGTAATTCTTTAAGGAAGATATTTCTGGAAATTTTTTTATTTTGGAACTTCACAATTCTATTAACTAGTTAAGACCATTTAAAATCGATTTTTAAGTATTAAACTTCTGTCTAGCTTTAAAAAGTATCTACATTTTATCCAAGTGTCAAATAACATCTACTTGAGATAAAAAAATTTTAGGACAAAACTAAATTTAAACCAAACCTAATTAAGAATATTAGACTAGGGACTGGCAGGTGGCCTGGTGGTACTGGACTCCTACATGATCAACCAAGGTTCAGGTCCCAGACCTGGCAGCTTCCTTTCTCACTTTCCCTCCCTCTCTCTCTGGTCAAATTTATTTTTAAAATGATAATAATAATAATAAAATTAAGTTAATAATGTTTTTAAAACTATTAGGCTATGGGACCAGCAGTTGGTGTAACGGCTATATCGCTGGACTCCCATACAGTCGACCATGGTTCGAGTCCTGGACCCGGTGGCTTAAACTCACGCCGGGCATGTGTACGTGCGTGCCCAAGATCCTGAGAGGAAAATGGAGGAGAAGGGATTGCAGCGTGGCCATCCCCCCTGGGGGGTGATTTCTCACTTTCTGTCTCTTTCTGTCTTTCTATATATATATATATATATGGCTAATTTAGTTTGCATATACAAACCAGAGGCCCTAATTCCCCCCAATAAATAAATTGAGAAATGTAATCATTGAGTTCATTTACCTCAGATAAGGCAACTAAGATAAAAGGGAAGAAATGTTTTAGCATTTTTTTCAAGTGAAAATGGAAGTTTGGTGTTTGTTGCATTATGATAAGGAAATACTATTAAATTCAGCATCAGAATTTCTTAGATAATGTGACCAGAAGAGCAGATTGTGACTATCTTTTTATGTCTGTGCCATTAACCTCTGCCAATTTATGAAATATTTAGAAGAAACTCATATTGCTAAGTCAACTGAGCTAAGGGGCAAATGGAATCCTGATTTCTTAATGAACTTGACTGGTAAAGTCAAATGTATGTAGGATTCTTCTTCTTCTCCTTCAACTTTGTTGTCTTCTTTCTTAATTTGCTACAGGACACATGTGCTCATTGGAAAGAGAAGAGAGAGAAAGTGAGAAAGCATCCCTGAGAGGGGAAGGCCACTCCACAATCCCTTCTACTCTATTCTCCAATATTTTGGGCATGCACGCACATACTGTGTTTTTCAAATTGCCCAGTCTGGGAGTCAAAATGCACAGTTGGCTATGTGGGATCAAGCTGCCTTACCCACTGTGTCACAGGCTGGCGCTATAGGAATACTTTCACAAGTATCAGCATCTTGTTTCCGGAATGAACATATCTTCTATTACTAGGCTGTTCCTGCTCTTTCTCTCTTTCCTGGACTTTCTCTCTTCCCATAGCTTCTTTCATTCATCTGAGTTTATAACCTGTTTTGAATGGATCTGTTTGGCTTTGACCTGGACCTCAATTACAGGTTACATCTTCCCATTTTCCCATGACTTCATGAATCTCTATTACAGGAAACAGATACCAGGACCCATGAATCTTGCTCCAAGTTCTGTAGGAATTCTCTCCCCACCCAAAAGGGGGGGAAAACACACACACACACACACACACACACACACACACACACACACACAAATATTCTTATAGTTGATCTTACATAAGGTCAGTGGAAATACAATTTCAGAAATGATTTGCAGAGTAATAAATATTTACTGTGACTTAGATTCCTCTACCAGAGAACAAAAAGGAAAAATTTGCCAATGAGTTCAAAACAAAGCAGTTGCTAACTTTAATACAGAACTTTTTAAATGGAGAGAGAACTACAGAAAATATATTGTTTCCTTGAAAATTGTAAATGAACATAAAAGCATCATAATTATTCTCCAATTTCTGGGTATGTAGCAAAAATATGGTTTTCATTGGATTTTTGGCTATGTGTGTGTTCTCTGTCATAAGACAAAGTCAAAAAGTGGGAGCTGCCATTAGTGATACAAATATGTTTTCAGTATTGATTTGTCTTTTTTTCAGGTTCCTTATTTATTTCATGAGAGAGAAAGAAGAGAAAGAGAGAGAGAGAGGCACCCCCAAAGACTTTTCATGCCAAGACCTACCCTGTCTCAGCTGGCTCAGAATACATTTATAAATATATCTCTAGCATGCTCAGGGAGGTCCTGGAATATGAACTCAGGACCTTTCCAATATGGGTACAGTTGTGTTATTGTGCCACTGCCTGGCCCCTGTAGTCTTGATTAAAAAATATTGCATGGGTTTTTAAAAGAATTTACTGAGTCTAATAAGTAGCAATATTGTCAGCTATTTGCTCAAAAAAGTAAATAAAGTAGTATGCTTTTACTTGTAAAAGCTTTTTATATAAAAATTGACTAAAATTTTAAAATTACCTTTACATGATTTTGAGACTAGATATTTTAGAATAGAATAGGCTATAACTGATATTTTTATAAATTTTAAAAAGCCTTATGACCTAAGTACATATAATTATTAGTTGATTGGCCCATTACTGAAAAAGCTGAATGCTCTAGTCTAGATGGCAAACTTCATGTATAATGAAAGACATGGACAAATAAAACAATGATTTTACAAAAATTAGGTTGCAACCACTTGTATGGTGCTGTTTATAGGACCATTTCCCACTGACAAATATAAAATGAATGGAAAAAGACAGAATCTATAAACTCATTGTCCAGAACATTATGAATGTTTTAATCATAGAAATATATTCATCAGTTAACTCAAGACTATATGCAAAGGTATATGGAGAAAATATGAACACATACTGTTTTAATAAATTGTTATGCATCTTAATATATTTCCTACATAGCAGCTGTTCTTTTCACTAATTACTTAAATATCTTGGGACTTGAGTATCTTTGTGTTAGGAACAATAAAGCACCGTATCTTACTCTTTGCTATTCCTATTCTCCAAATAACCAGGCATGAAAAAACTGCATACGCATAGTGAAGAATAAGAGATTACAAAAGAAGAAGAGATTACAAAAGAAGAAGAAGAAGAAGAAGAAGAAGAAGAGATTACAAAAACAATGTGTACACTTTGAGTTAGTCCTTGAACTGGGAGAGAGAGATTAATAATACTAGGAAAATCTAAGCTATATATACTTGTCATAAGAACATGCATTTTCTTACATTTGAAATCATATAAGGGAGCTATACTTAAAAAGACTAGTTATTTTCTTTGTTTTAAAAATCTAACATTGTAATTGCTTTTGAGATTCTTTCACCAAGTGCTAAGCCCTTAAGTTTTTCAACAAATCTGTATGCTAAAAGAGCAAACGAACAAATGAACAGACAAAAAAGTTTAAATCAAGTAAGGAAAACGTAGCATTCATGAGGATGTAAGTGTTGGGGAGAGGAGTGAAAGTGGCATGAATATGCCGGCTTCCACATTAATGTGTGCACCCCCATGACATATCATTGTGAAATCCTTCTGACAGGTAAGAAAATGTAATTATCAGAAACATACTAAACACCAACAGGTTACCAGATGAAATTAGCTACATACTTTATTTGGTTTCTATATTGTTCTACAGTGTAAAAAGAGAGTCTGGAAAGAAACTAAAAATGAAGAAAATGAGTCTTGTCTAATCAATAAGTCTAACATCATCATGCTCTAACACTCAATATATTAAAATTTCAATTACAAATCCCTCAATTCTAATTATCTACTATCTTTAATATATGTGAAAGAATTTTGTCTTACTTTTTGGTTTGAGTGGGCCATGATCAGCTATCTTTTGCCAAGGCAAATTCTAATATCTTGTTCAAGAAAAAAGAAAAATTGCATTCCTCTCATTGTCCTGAGTAAGTTTTCTACAGAAACCTGGCTCAGGGAAGATCAACACATAGGAACATGCTTCATTGTCTGAGCATCCCTAGAATGCTCAGTGCCAGATTTCAGGGAAAATTTATAACCCTCATCATGGTACTGTGTATGCTCTTCTACAGATTTTAGGCCCTTGGTTTTCCTAGCTTTATTAATTATCCTGGATATATCATCATAGTTAAATAGATTTTTCTGGACATTTTAAGTTTTGGATTCTGTACAATAGGGTAGCAAAATAAGTCACTTGTAAATTGACTGAGTTTAGATATTTCTGTGGTTAGATTATTTGGAAATTTAAGCATGGCATTTGAATAGTATGAAATTGAAACCAGAAAAAAACTTCAAAGTGTTAAATTACATTATTTCTACCTTTCTGAGAACATGGCTTATAATTTAGGTTTTGCTGTAAAGTGTGGATGAGAATTGCTAGCTTACCTGAACCAGCTGCTACCATGTCATTTTATGTTCATAATAATGAAGTGAGAATTTCGGCAAGTGAAATCTGTTGTTTAAAACCTAAGAGGCTGGAAGCATCTGTCAAACAGTGTATTCAGGCCCAAAACTAATGGTTTACAAACCAGATGATGAGTGTGTACATGTTATGAATTGCTGCTGTATGCTGCTTTCCTAAGTTTTGTATACAAAGTGGTGAAAGTTTTCATTCCACTGATGTGACTCATCAATACAACAGATGAGATGTTTGATAGAAACATTGCTGTCATTTCTAATGAATTCATAAGCTATTGTTCAATTTCCTTTTATGCTACAAGCCCAGCTGAGAGCCAGGAGCTTGTGTTTAATTAGGCAGAGTAAATGTCTATCTTTCACAGACCATCAAGATAATAACTAATACAATTTTTTTTTAATTTCTAATTTCTTAAGTCTGTCAAGTCAGTAAAAGAGCCCAATATTAAATAAACTCTTTTACACTTCCCATTTATTTTTTCAGTATATTTTTACTTTCTTTTAAGCATAATCAAAAGAAGTTATAATGAGTCCCAAAGCCACTGATACACAAGAAGCTACAGTTGATAGCAGAAGTGAAAGCAGAAAGAATGGGCACAGGAAGAAGTGTAACTGGTGTTTGAATTGAGTTTGGGGACTGAAAGAGAAAGAATTTCAAGAAGAAGTGCCATTTTCCATAACTCCCAATGAAGACAGCTACAATTTCCATGTAGGTACCAGTCAGAAATGAGAATTGCTAGTTGGTCTGAAACAACAGGTGCAATAATATTTTATGCCAGAGATGCACATTATTACCCTAACACAAGACCTCAGATTTTCCTTTTAATCGTACCCAAGTACAACTGAGACTGTGGTTTTCTTTTTTCTTCTCTCTCTTTTTCTTTTAAGTCCTTTTTCTAAGAATTCTCTTCTGGAAGCCAGCAGATTACATAATGGTTACATCACTGGACTCTTGCATATCTAATCACACTTCAAGTCCCAGACCTGGGGCTTAAAACTCATGATGGTACATGCATGCCCAAGATTCTGGGAGCAGAATGAAAAAGAAGGGATTGCAGCCTTACATCCCTACTGGAGGGCGATTTCTTTCCCTCTCACTGTCTCTGTGTCTTTCTCTCTCTGGCAAGGGCATGTGTCCTAAGACAAAAACCTCTTAAAAAAAAAAAAAGAATTATCTTCTTATTTATGTCTAACTAGTCTAACTAGAGACCCTTATTTTTCCTTGTCAAACCACTCAATTGTGCACGTATTCATGACTTAGTGAGCCTGGAAAGTACCTGGAGATTGCAGCTTCTGAAGAAACACAGGGAAGTGTTTCTTACTTTTGTGGTTTTCCTTGGTTAAAAAAACAAAACAAAACAAACAAACAAAAAACAACAAAAAAAACCTTTATTATCTGGGATTAGGAAAATAATCTTTGAAATGGATCTTCATTGGTGGTTTAATGTCCAACAAGATTATGAAGAATCTTATTTTAAAAATATGGCCCAATACCAGGAAATTCGGAATACATTCTTATCCCAATCTTTTTTCTTTTTTAAACTTCTTTGATTTTTTTCCATTTATTTTTATTTAGAAAAAGAAGACAATAGTTGAATTTTAGAATGAACATACATAGAAATATAATCTTACATATGCAATTCTCTTTAGCTGATTACTATTTAATTCGTTTTTCAGCAATTTTTGATTTAGAAGAATTCATGTTTTTATCGATTATCAGCTTAAAACACAACAGATACAAACATATTCTACAAGAGAAACCATGATACATGAAATTGTGACAAATGGGAAAGTGCAATTTACTCAAACATTTTATAACTAATTTTTAAAAATGGGTTTTTGCCATAAGGCACATGCGCTTGCCAGAGAGAAATAACGAGAGACAGTGAGAGGGAAAGTGAGAAATCACCCCCAGGGGGGATAGCCATGCCACAATCCCTTCTTCTCCATTCTCCTCCTGGGATTTTGCATACACATGCACAAGCACCTGCCATGATTTTCAAGCTCCCACATCTGACTCCCATGGTTGACCATGTGGGAGTCCAGCACCTTAACCATCACACTTCCTGCAGTTCCTCCAAAGACGGTAGTTATATTAACACCTGATGACCTACCTAATGACCTGTTACTGGTTTTTGTTTGTTTTGCTTTAATTTGTGCTATAGGGCCTGTGTGCTCATCAGAGAAAGTCAGAGAGAAAGAAGGAAAGTAAAAAATTATCCCTTGGGGAGATGACCATGCTGCAATCTCCTCCACTCTCCTCTCAGGATTTTGGGCATGCACAAACTTGTACCCAGCATGAGTTTCAAGCCACTGGTCTGGGATTTGAATCACCCAGTTGGCCATGTTGGATATAGCACCTTAACCTCCACACTACCTGCTAGCCCCAATGACCTATTACTGGTTTTTTGAACCAATATCAGAAGTCTAAGTTGAGTCTCCTCTCTGCCTCCAAATTTCTTTTTTGTTTTTCCAAGAGAAGTTGTTGCTATAGGGTATGTGTGCTTGCCAGAAAGAGAGACAAAAAGCAAGAAACCCCACCCTCAGGGGTGATGACCACTCTGCAATCCCTTCTCCTCCATTCTCCTCTTGGGATCTTGGGTACACACACACGTGCCTGGCTTGAGTTTAAGCTGCATGGTCCAGGACTCAAATTGCAGTCCACTATGTGGGAAGCTAGTGATGTAACCATTATGCCATCTGCTGGTCCTATTTGCCTCCAAATTTCTCAATTAGGTAGCTCAACCAATACCTATAGCCCAGTACAAGATGTATGTACCTCTTCTAGTACAGATAATTGTAGTGAGAGCCTATCAATAGGTTAGAACCAAATGGATGAGAATTTACTCCTACCACTTAGAACACTAGTGACCCCCTTTATATCTAGCACACTTTAATGGGCAGGGGTCCTACCTGAAATGTTATCCTTTTCTTTTTTTTTCTTTTCTTTAAAGAATTATTTATTGAATTTTATTTATTCATTATTATTATTATTATTATTGTTATTTTAAATTTGACCAGAGAGAGACACACAGAGAGTGATAGGGAGACAGAGAGAAAGAGGGAAAGTGAGAAAGCAAGCCACCAGGTCCAGGACACGAACCGTGGTCAGCCATGTGGGAGTGTCCAGCGTCTTAACCACCATGCCACCTGCTGGTCCCATGAAATGTTGTTCTTTTCTATTAGAGCCATAAAAAAAAAAAACATACGGGGCGTGCCCCACCCCCCAACCCCCGCCGCCTGCGAG
>NW_006201752.1:19788-20090 GCF_000334495.1 Tupaia belangeri chinensis | reverse complement strand
TATTGATGATAACATGCTTGATTAAGCCACTATGCAGTTTATCCTAGATGGGAAACCACATTTAGTATGTTGTGATGATGCTCAGGGAATGAATGTTAGGTAAGATAAAAAATAAAAAAAAAAAGTTGCAGGAGAAAAAAAAAACAACAGTAAAACTGTTCGTATCATTTTGTTAAAAAAAATGCATATTTGATGACTGCAGCGAGCTGTATGGGCACAGCTGGGTACTTCTTTATAGTATGTTCATTCTACTCATTGGGGTTTATGCCTAAAGTCAGATTTGGGTTCATGTATAGGTATGT
>NW_006201752.1:13241-19741 GCF_000334495.1 Tupaia belangeri chinensis | reverse complement strand
GGGAGAAGGATGGGACATAGCAGAGGGTGGGGGATGGGGAATCAAGGATGGCAAAACAAAAGGCAAGGTATGCAGGACATAAGAATTGGAAAATTATTTGCTGAGAACATGTATGTTGATGTGCTTGCTTGAGCCAATGCACAGTGTATTTTGGATGGAAAAAAAAAGTTTTAAGGAGAAAGCTATGTTGTTTTTCTAGAATCAATTCTATATTCTAGCATTATACCATGGACAAAGTAGAGTTTTTAAATCTAATGATTAAAGACAGGGTAAAAAAATACATTAAGAATGATTATCAAAATGTATAGCTTTTAAAAGAAATAATTTTTTAAATTCTGTGCTTTGAATATGATTATTTAAAATAGTTTAAAAAAAAAAAAACATACGGTAACCTATCAGCCTGTACTTAAAGGCAAGTAGCTTCTATCTGGTTCTTTGCAGAAAAAACCCAACCACCTTCTTATCTTACTACATAAGACACTATGCTAAACATTGGGGACGCCGTGGCAATAAGACAGACATTGTTTTGACCTCATGAATTAGATAAGATGACTTCTAAATAATTATTAATAAATGAGGAGAAAAAAATCCCCAAACATAAATAAAAGTGGCTGCTTGAAAGAGAGGTATTGTGTTAAGTTAGGACACTGTTATAAGAAATACATATTTGGGGACCAGCAGTTAGCATAATGGCTATGTTGCTGGACTCCCACGTAGTCGACCGTGGTTCGAGTCCCAGATCGAGTGGCTTAAACTCACGCCAGGTGCGTGTGAGTGCGTGCCCAAGATCCCAAGAGAAAAATGGAGGAGAAGGGAGTGCGGCATGGCCATCCCCCCTAGGGGGTGATTTCTCGCTTTCTGTCTCTCTGTCTCTGTCTATCTGGCGCATTGGGGTTTATGCCTAAAGTCAGATTTGGGTTCATGTATAGGTATGTGTCAGCTGTGCTAGCTATTGGATATATTTAGACTAATTAAGTTTATTGGCAGAACAATTGAATGGGGGGGGAGGGATGGAGGGCAACCATGGATGCCAGGGACAATGGGGGAGGAGGATGGGACATAGCAGAGGGTGGGGGATGGGGAATCAAGGATGGCAAAACAAAAGGCAAGGTATGCAGGACATAAGAATTGGAAAATTATTTGCTGAGAACATGTATGTTGATGTGCTTGCTTGAGCCAATGCACAGTGTATTTTGGATGGAAAAAAAAAGTTTTAAGGAGAAAGCTATGTTGTTTTTCTAGAATCAATTCTATATTCTAGCATTATACCATGGACAAAGTAGAGTTTTTAAATCTAATGATTAAAGACAGGGTAAAAAAATACATTAAGAATGATTATCAAAATGTATAGCTTTTAAAAGAAATAATTTTTTAAATTCTGTGCTTTGAATATGATTATTTAAAATAGTTTAAAAAAAAAAAAACATACGGTAACCTATCAGCCTGTACTTAAAGGCAAGTAGCTTCTATCTGGTTCTTTGCAGAAAAAACCCAACCACCTTCTTATCTTACTACATAAGACACTATGCTAAACATTGGGGACGCCGTGGCAATAAGACAGACATTGTTTTGACCTCATGAATTAGATAAGATGACTTCTAAATAATTATTAATAAATGAGGAGAAAAAAATCCCCAAACATAAATAAAAGTGGCTGCTTGAAAGAGAGGTATTGTGTTAAGTTAGGACACTGTTATAAGAAATACATATTTGGGGACCAGCAGTTAGCATAATGGCTATGTTGCTGGACTCCCACGTAGTCGACCGTGGTTCGAGTCCCAGATCGAGTGGCTTAAACTCACGCCAGGTGCGTGTGAGTGCGTGCCCAAGATCCCAAGAGAAAAATGGAGGAGAAGGGAGTGCGGCATGGCCATCCCCCCTAGGGGGTGATTTCTCGCTTTCTGTCTCTCTGTCTCTGTCTATCTGGCGAGTGCACGCACCCTATAGCAAAAACCTCTCCAAAAAAAAGAAATATGTATTTTAATTAGCTTAAGTAAAAACAACAAAAAGGAGGATAATGGTATAGAATTTAGAGATTTAAAAATGTTCCACAGAGGTAGATCTAGTTTTAGTGATGAAACTAAAATGAGGGACTTGGAAAGGTGGCAGGAATCTCACCATGGATTTTCTCTGCTTACATGAGTATCACGGCTTTATTCTCTCCTACTGCATAGGAGTTTTACCCCTATGGCAGAAATCACAGTTGCCAGTTACTCTGGACTCAATCATGTCTAGACATAAGAAGCCAAGGAGCCTTCCTGACAGTTTATTAAAAATCCCAAAAGAGAATTCTGATCACTGGGACCCTATGCCTACATTAGTCACCATGGCCAGAATGATGGAGTACTATGATAAGGTTAGCCCGAGATTAAAAAAAAAAAAAAAACACAGGATACTCTGATTAGTAGTTCCCACCAGATAGGCATGATTAGCTTGGGAGGAGAATATTAGTATCAGAAGAAAGTCAGGGACCAGCAGTTAGCATAATGGCTATGTCGCTGGACTCCCATATAGTTGGCCACCGTTCAAGTCCCGGACCCGGGGGGTTAAACTCATGCTGGGCGCGTGTGTATGTGTGTCCAAGATCCTGAGAGGAGAGTAGAGGAGAAAGGATTGTGGTGTGGCCATGCCCTCCAGGGGGTGACTTCTCGCTTTCTGTCTCTCTGTCTCTGTCTTTCTGGCGAGCGCATGCACCCTTATAGCAAAAACCTCTCCAAAAAAAAAAGAAGAAAGTCAAAGAATGATAGGGAACAACAATAAGCACAATTGATATTAGGCACTACAGTCATACAGAATAATCAGAGCAATTGACTCAACTACAAAAGTTACTGATGGGCTGGCAGGTGGTGTGGAGATTTAGATGGCTGGATCTCACATGGCTGATGGTGCAGTTTGAGTCCCAGACTCGGTGGTTTAAAAGAACATGCTAGGTTTGTGTGTGTGCTTGCCCAAAATCTCAAGAGGAACACAATGGCAAAGAAAGTGTGGTGTGGCCATCCCTCCAGGGGGTGATTTCTCACTTTCCCTTCATTTTTTCTCTCTCTGTCTTTCCAGAAAGCACACACACCCTATAGCAAAAACTAAAATAAATAAATAAATAAATAAATAAAAATAAGTTACTGAGTAAACCAGGAAATTACTTAAAATGTAATTCTTACTATCTATAAAAAATTAGTAAAATATATTAAAAAGAGCCATTTGTCATGGAACTAAAGGAAAACTTTAATATTCCTATGATATAAGTTTATGATGGGTATAATGAGTCCAACCAAAATGACATCCCAGATGATTCCATTACATGGTTTGAGTATAATGTTAAATTGAATTTATTTTAAAACATACAATTGGCACTAACTGTACATCAAGTACTATCCCAAAAGTCAACTAAGTGAATTTTCAGAACAGCCCTATTAGGTAAGTGGTATTATTTCCATTTTACACGTGAACAAACTGAAGCATAGAGAAGCTAACTGCAATCTTGTTTCTACCTGCAACCTTAGCCCAAGATCACATACTTGGTAACTAACACAGCCAAGAAATATAATCCAGAGATATGCTGTATTTATAAATTAAGATACATGTTAAGTTAATAAACATCTCTGGTCCTCCCAGACAAAAAGGCAGTTGAGATGAGGGTTCTGTTATTCACTTGCCAGCCAGCATGTCTCTGTGAAACTCAATGAGATCAAGGAAGTTATTTCAGAAACAATATGATTTCAATGCATCCCACACAAAATCATGCACTGAAATCTAGTGAGTAATAGTAACAAGAGGGCAAAAACTTAATTCAACTATGGGATTAAAAGATGGGAGTTTTAAAAGATAATCAGGATTAAGGTCATCAGCATGGAGCCTCCATGACTGAAATGTAGTGGGTTTGAGGGGAGGGAATGAGACAGACACATGGACATAGACACACACACTTCTATTCTGTTTTGAGATGGTGACACTTTCTTTCCCACGTTGTCCACCAGCAAGAAGACCCTCAATACATGTGACCCATTGACCCTGGACTTTCAAAACCATAAACTCACTAAACCTCTATTCTTTTTAGGTTATTGAAATGCAGGTATTTATGATAACAACAAGACAATTGACTAAAACAAAAAGCATCTCTTCCATATGGTCTTCTGTTGTAAGAATTTGAAAATAAAATTTTCTTGTGTTTTTTGTCATGTATCTTCAAAAGAAAAGTTATTGTTATAGATTTTGGCTCCTGTATTGTAATGGGAATATTAACACACTAAAATTAATTTTCCATAAGACTAGTAAGAAGGCAAAGATATAGAAGAGGGTATTGAGACCTCATATCCAGATCCCCTAGGCATTATCAGGCCAAAATTCCTATATGACACCAAATGGTAATTAGACCTAACACTAAAAATTGAAATACATGGATCAAAGGGAGGAGCCAAGTAGAGGTTTATGCGGAAGGTATGACAGATCATAAATCCCACAGAAATATTTTTCTGAAGATTTAAATAATTTGGCTATAATAAGAGCTGCATTCTTAAATATGTGTCTTGCATACAAAAAGGGGTTAAAGAAGGCTGTGGGGCTAATTTTCAGACTCCCTAACCAAGTAGTTGCCTGCTCCAGTTCCTCTAGTGCTTCCCTCCATAAAACCAATGAAGCTAGGGGAGCTGTGCCACAAAAATGCCTTTCCATACTCTCATTTATTTTATGTTTGTTTCATGGTAGTCATTTTTATTGAAGCATATTTTTACATGGTAAAATTCAAAACTCTCAAGTGTATATGTTAAGTTTTGACAAATGTGTACATCTAGTAACAACCATCGAAATTACCCAAATCAAGGTATAATCTCTTAGGGATCAGATGGTGGTACAGCAGTAAAAATGTGACATTCTGCAAGACTGAACCACATGGAAGATTCTGGGTTTGTACCAAAAGATTTCCCTGAGTATTCTGGGTATGCATATGCATATGATCCAGGGCTGGATGAGGCTTGAGGTAGATCATAGCACCAGAACTCTGTTGGGGGTGCTATCTCTCCCACTCTGTCTCTCTTGTTCATTAAAGAAATAAATAAATTTTAAAGAAACGTAATTTCTTAATCTCCATGATTTCTTAATGTCAAGTCATCGCTTAATGGGCTAAGACATCTGTGAAACTGTGATGTGTGAGAGCTTAACCACTATAGGCTATTTGGAAAACAAATCTAATAATATCTTTATGAATGCAAAGCCAATGTGACATAGCCTACAGCCTTTTTTTTTTTTTTTGACTATAAAAAACGAACTATTGAATATAAAATAAAGCACTCAATTCAAGAAACCAGAAGCAGCAGAGGTTCCAAGATAGCCAATGGGAAGCACTCAGCACTCATTTCCTCTCCAATCAAGGTAATAAGGACTACTCAGACACATTACAACTAAAATGTCTAAGAAAGAACACTTGAAATTACCAAGGAAAGAGCTAGTTTTCTGAAATGTGGAAACGAGAAAAACAGCATGGAAAGGAAATCTAAGTACTTGGCCTGCTGAATTCCCCCTTCCAGGGAGAAAGCGAGGGCCAAGAGAGTCCTCGCAAGTTCCATACCACGTTGGAGGTCATTTCCACCTGCCTGTGAGTCCAGCAGAAGCCCCGGCCTGGTGAGAAGCAGCTCCAAAGGTCGACAGGGCTGCTTAACTCCTGGGATGGGTCTGGCCCCAGTTAAACCCAAGTTCCAGGACCTGAGCGGTGGCAGAACCGCACCAGCGCCATTCTGACGAGAACAGACCTTCTCACATCCCTGAGAACTCATGGAAATCCTACATCCCTGAGAACTCACGGAAGATCCCACCAGACAAGCGTAGGTGGCTGCAGTTATTGAGCAGGACGGCCGGGACTCCGGCACCCAAGCAACTGCATGTTTGAACTTCCCGGAATCAGAACGTCCGCCCTAGTGGGACCGGAAGTTCTCCCCCACAGCGGACCGACTTCCGCCTGCCCAAGGCGCCGTGAAGGGAAGCTCTGGAGATTCGAAGACTGCGTAACTCCAGGGAAAGAACTCTCCCTGGTTACTCCCAAATCCTAGGACCCGAACTAGTGAGCCGCAGACACGGCGCCATTTTAAGAGCAGAAAAACTGCTGAGGTGAAATCTGCCCCCGAGACAGATGGCCTGAAGATCTTCACACCCCCAAGAACCTTTAGAAATCTTACCAGATGGCCGCGGGCAGCTGCAGGGACTGAGAAGTAAGACTGAGACCCGAGCGCCAAAGCTCCTGCATGCAGCATTGCAGACTCCGGAATATAAACGGATTAGGGCGGCAGACCGGCTCCAACGAGAAACACATCCTGGCCTGTAAGTGCCCCTTTCCTGCCCCTACGGAAGAGGCTGAGGAGACCGGAAGTAGCCTCGACTGACTGGCAGGGCTGCATACCTCTGCCCATGCTAGAAACTGAGGTTACCCAGACATCTCCCCTGACTGGGTGACCGCGCCCACTCCCCACAGAGGAGACTGAGGAAACCGGACAGTCTCCCTTACTGTCAGGCTT
>NW_006201752.1:0-13229 GCF_000334495.1 Tupaia belangeri chinensis | reverse complement strand
CTCCACAACCTCTTCCCCCAACTGTATCCTCCAGTAACAGATCCCTGACCCCTATTTTGTCACCTGCAGTGTAGCTTCTTCTGATCTCACTAAACTCTTGAATAATGGAAGGGAAGAGGGGGCTGGTAAATGCAGAGGCAAACGGTGGGATCCTCTAACCTGAGCACAAGGGAGGAGATAGGTGGAGCAAGGCAAACCCCCACCAAAAAAAAAACAAAAAAAAAACGAAAAACAGTCTCCTGTACCTTCTGGCCATTCTAGCACCATGTAGGTCCAGTCAGAGCAGCCTTGTGCTCCCACAGCCTTCTATTATCACCCAGCAGGACCATTCAGAGCATTCCTGTATCCACACTACCCCCACTACTTACTCTGAGGCCCATTCAGAGAATACCCACACCCCTGCTGGCCCCCACTATTGCCTGGAGGCCCAACCAGAGTGACCCTGTGCCCCCACTGACTCTCCTGGTGCCTAGAGAGACCAGTCTAGAGGGAATCACCCTCTTGCTAATGCCCCAAAGCATTCTTACACCCCTGCTGGTCAACACTATCACCCCGAGTCCTATTAAGAGTGCTCCGATGCCCTGTTGACCCCTCTAGAACCCAGATGCCTGCCCCAAATGCCTGTATGGCCTCACTGGCTCTAGAGGCCTCTCCAGAATGCAACCACATCCCTGCCAGTGCTTGGAGACCTATACAAGGCACTCCAGCATTTCCACTACCTCCCACTAGCAATGCTGAGGCCTAGGCACCCTCATGCTCTTACTGGCCCTCACTGGCACCCCAGAAGCCTGTCCTGAGTGCCCCCACACCACACTCCAGTGACCCCAGCTATGCCATGGAAGCCAAATCACAGTGCCCCTCCACATCTGCTAGTGCCCCAAAACTCCAGAGTGCTGGACTGCTAATGCCCAGAAATCTCATCAAGAGTCCTCCCATGTCCTAGCACTGAGGAGGCCAGCCCAGATCACCCCTGCTACCTCTTCCCAGAGCACAACAGACAGGGGCTCTTATTAGAGCCTTGGGGGCCTGCCCAGAACACGCATATGTCCCTACCAATGCCATGGAGACCCACCCAGAGTACTCCAACACCTGTGCTGGCTGCTACTAATGCCCTGGAAGCTGGCCCAAAGCTCTCTCACAACCCTATTAGAGCCTAGGAGACCCACACAGTGTACCTTCATTAGCCCCCCACCAGCACCACAAAGACCTATCTAAAGTACTTTTGCATTCCAGCTAGCTCCTGCTAGTGTCTCAGAGTTCTACCTGGAGTGCCCCAGACATCTATCCAGAATGCCTCAGTAACCCTACTATCTACTAGTACCTCAGAGCCTGCCTAAAGCAGCCACATGCCCCTGCTGACCCCAGTAGTGTCATGGTAGCTCACTTAGAGCTAGTACCAGTACTACCTGGCCCCTGCTAGTACTGTGGAAATCTGCCTAGAGATCCCCATCTCTCTATACTGCAAAGGCTTCCCCAGAGGCCCCATCCCCTACTCAAACCAGGAAGGTTCACACACCCTCTAAATAAAAGACAAAAATTACCACTTAAAAATGATGTAAGTATAGGGTCAACGGGTGGCATGGTGGTAAAGGCACTGGACTCCCACATGGCTGACCATGGTTCAAGTCCCTGAAAAATCACACCAGGCGCATGTGCATGCATGCCCAAAATCCCAGGAGGAGAATGGAGGAGAAGGGATTATGGCATAGCCATCCACCCTCAGGGATTGATTTCTCACTTTCCCTCCTGTCTCTGTCTCTTCAGCCAGCACTTACACCCTATGGTAAAAAAAAAAAAAAAAAAAAAAAAGAGAGAGAGAGAGAGAGAAACAAAGAAAACATATAGGAAATTTAGGACACTGTTAAGTGCCCTAATATATACATAATGAGAATGCCAGAAGGTGAAGAAGCCAAAAAAAAAGGCCAAAAAAAAAAAAATCTATTTCATGAGATATTAGCTTAGCTCAGAATTTCCCAAATCTAAGGAGCAATACAGACATCCAGATCTAGGAAATTTTGAGGACTTTACACAGATTTAGCATATTCTTCCAAGCATATTATAGTCCAAATATCAAAAGTCAGGTATAAAGATAAAATCCTAAAATGACTAGAGAAAAATGTCGTTACTTATGAAGAATATCCCATCAGACTAAACTCAGACCTCTCAGTAGAAATCTTAAAGGCAAGGGAGGAATAGAATGACATATCCAATATCCAAAAGAAAAACAATCTCAAACAAGAATACTATATGCAGCAAAACTCACCTTCACATTGGAATGAGAAAGCAAATGCTACCCAGATAAACAAAAACTGAAGGAAATCAGTACTAAACCAGCTCTCCAATAAATATATAATAAAGTACTACATTTAGAAATAAAAAGAAGATAAATATCACCATGAAAAAAAAAAGGAAATTACATGAATGTATACAATTCACCAGTAGAACCACTATGCAAAGAAGAAATAGAAATGATTTAATTCTTACCACTATGGAAAACCTCTAAATAGCAAAGATAAACAGTAACAGAAGAAAATGGGACAGGATAAAATAAACCAGGAACCAACAAACAAAATTGCAGGCATAAATCCATACATATCAATATCACTGAATGTAAATGGATTAAACTTTGCAGTCAAAAGATATAGATTGGTTGAATAGATAAATAAACAGGAGCTTTCTACAAACTACTAAGAAGAAACATACCTCATCAGTAAAGACAATAGATTGAAAGTGAAGAACTGGAAAAAGTTATTTCATGCAAATGGAAACAAAAAGAAAACAAGCTTAACAATCCTAATATCAGACAAAACAGCCTTCAAGGGAAAACCTGTAAAAAGAAGCAAAGAATATCATTACATAATATTTAAGAAATCAACTCACCAAAAAGATATAACAGTTATAAAAATGCACTAAATGTTGGAGCACCCAAATAAATGAAGACTACTACATCTGAAAGGACAGATAGAATCTAAAGCAATAATTGCTGGGAATTTCAACACCCTACTTTCACCATTGAATAGGACATCTAGACAAAACTTTAGAAGGAGACACTGGAGTAAACCAAAAGGATTTAACAGGCATTTATAGAATGTTTCAACCAACAAATACAGAAGATATATTTTGTAATTCTGCGTGGATCATTTCTAACATTGACCACATAATAGGACACAAGCATCTATAGATTTTAAAGAATAGAAATTAAATCTAGCACTTTTTCTGACCACTATGGAACTAAACTTGAAATCAACAACAAAAAGAACTTTTTGAAACACACAAATGCATGGAAACTAAACAATATACTCCTGAATGATTTGAAAACTACTGAAGAAATTAAGAGTGAAATTTTAACTTTTTTTTGAAACTATTGAAATTGAAAATATTACACTCCTAAGTTTTGAGATAGAGCAAAAGCGGTACTGACAAGGGAACTTTGAGGAATTGGCACTCACAATAAAAAAAAAAAAAAAAGATAGCAGATAAGCATCCTAATAATGCATCTTAAGGAACTGGAAAAGCTAGAACATGTCCAGATGAATTCACTGCTGAATTCTGTTGGATTATCAGAAAAGTCATAATATATTTTTTCTGTTGTGTGTGTGTGTGTGTGTGTGTGTGTGTGCAAAATGTGTCATGACTTTTCTGACAACCCAATACAAACCTTTTAAAGAACTGTACCAATTCTTCTCAAACTATTTCAAATTATCAAAATGGAAGGTACCTTCTCAAACTCATTTTATGTAGCCACCATCACCGTAATACCAAAAACAGACAGGGACACAACAACAATAACAACAACAAAAGAAATACTAGTAAAATAAATTGAGTGGCACATGAAAAATATTTTACACCATGACCAAGAGAATTTATCTTAAGGATACAAGGATGGTTCAACATATGCAAAACAATAAATGTAATACATCACATTAACAGAAGGAAAAATGAAAATTATACATCATATTAATTGATGGAGAACAAGTTTTTGATTACATGGAACATCCCTGCATGATTGATATTCTTAACAAAATAGGCATAGGAGGCACTTTACTTATCAAAAGAATGGTTATATATGACAAACTCACAGCTCACATAAGATTCAGAGGAGAAAAGTTGAAAACTTTTCACTTAAACCTGGATGAGACAGGAGTATCCATTTTTTACTCTCTTATTCAACATAATACTGGAAGTTATAGCTAATGCAATCAGATATAAGAATGAAATAAACTAGAAGAAGTTAAACTGTCCTTTTTTGAAGATGACATAATTACATACATACAAAAAACTAAAAAAAATCCACCAAAAAATATTTAGATGTCATAAACAAATTCAGTAAAGTCACAGAACAGAAAATCAACATACAAAAATATGTAGCATTTCTGTATACTACATGAATAAACTGAGAGAAAAAAATGAGTAAAGCAATCCCATTTAAAATAATATGTGTGCGTGCACACAAACACATATACATATACCTTGTAATAAATCTAACCTAGGAAGTGAAAAAGTCTGTGATGAAACATAAAAAAACTGAATGGAGAAATTGAAAGAGGTTTGAAGAAATAGGAAGGCATCCCTTGTTCATGGTTTGGAAGACTCAGCATAGTTAAAATGTCAATGCTACTCACAACATGGATTATATAATGCTAAGTAAAAACAGCCAGGCTATGGAAAATAAATACTATGTGCCCCACTTAACATATACTGAATGTCCACACTTTTTGGCAGAAACTGAAGTAATGATGCCATAGAAATAGAGGGTAATAGTGGATTTCAGCTCAGGGGTAGGAAGGTCACGTGGGGTTTAAGGAGCAAATGAGTAACAGACACAAAGGTTTATGTACACAAGTGGAATATGGCACTGCATATCACAATTGGGTAAACATACTGATGACAATTTAATATATACTCCCCCCCCCAAAAAAAACCCCACAAAAACTAGAATTATTATCAAATATATACAAGAGTATGTAATGTTCTATGTGGAAAACGACAGATATGTCTCTTTATTATTATCACACACTGTATACATTCTTTGAGGAGTCATACTGTGTCCCCAAAAAAGTACAAAGATTATTTGTAAACCAGGAATCATAACTGAAAAATACAAGATTTCAAAAAGAAAAGAAGCTTAAAAAGTACAATAAAATAAATAGAAAGTAGAAGGATAAATCAGTAAAGCAAGAAGCAGTAAATAAGTTAGAAATTTTGCAAGAACCAAGTAGAATTAACCAAAAAGTCAAGATGTGGTTTTATGCAAAGAAAACAAAATATACAGATGTTAAGGAAACTGATAGAGAAAGAGAAAAAAATGCTAAATTTAAGAAATTAGATATAACTGCATTTATGAAAAGAGATTAAGAATTCTAAGTGTACTAGGTTGGTAGCACAGCAGTAATGCCCAGCTGAAGTGATGCTGAATTCACATGGAATATTGCAGATTCAATTCCCTTGTTGACCTGTACATGTTGATATACACACTCATGATCCCAATTGGCTGGGAAGACTAGGGGGAAACATGGCATGATATCCTGTTGAGATTATCTGACTTTCTCACTCCCCCCACCTTTTCTGTCTCTCATTCTCATGAAAGAAATAAAAATTAGTAAGAAGTGGGGTATGTAAGTTTATGCTGCTAAATCTAAAACCTTAAAAATCATTTAAAAAATACATTATAAAGTCAAAATGTA
Organism: Tupaia belangeri chinensis; assembly: GCF_000334495.1. NCBI lineage: Eukaryota > Metazoa > Chordata > Mammalia > Scandentia > Tupaiidae > Tupaia > Tupaia belangeri. Next base: position 7,545 of record NW_006201752.1, on the reverse strand, counting down.
AAAAGCAAAATGCTATAAAAACCACAGATAAATATGGGAGAATATCTTTATGTCTTGGGGTGGCGAATATCTTTATAAGCATAACTCCAAATTCAGAAGCAATAAAAGAAAATATTTGTAATAAAATACTATAAAAACAAAATACATTTAAATCATGCAAGTAAAGAACAAACAGTAAACCGGTGAGTTCTTTTGTTAACACATAAGTATCAAGATGTTACTCTCATTATATTATAAAGAGTTCTTGTTTTTTAATAAGAAAAAGGCAATAATACAGAATAACAATGAGCAAATTTATAAATAGTAACTCAAAAAAAAAGAACAAATAAATGACCAATAATCTGATGGAAAGATGCTCAAAAAAAATACAAAAATACAAATCTAAACAAAACCCCAAACAAAAACAACTAGGAGGGATTAATGTTTTACCATGCAAGTTAGGAAAGAAAATATAACTAATACCCATTATACAGAAGGATATGGGAAAATAAGCACTCTTATGCTTGGTAAATAAGCACTCTTATTATAAATTGGCCTGGCTCATCAGAGAAATTTTGTAATTATTTAAATATTTAAATATGTGTACTCTCCCACAACAACTCAAATTCTGGAAATTCATTATAAAGAATAAGTTAAAGATACATACACATGAATATTCACAGCAACGTTGTTTCTAAGAGTAAAAATTGGAAACAAATATTCCTGGGTAGGATTTAGTTGTGTGTGTGTATATATATACACACAACTACCCAGGAATATTTGTGTGTGTGTGTGTGTGTGTATATATATATATATATACACACATACATTTAAAGAGATGAATTTGAATCATGTATGTGGATAAAGATGAAGCACCAAATAAGTCCCAAGCCTCGTTTTGCAAATATAGTTTTGTATTTTAGCCACACCCATTCTTTTATTCATTGATTGCTATTGAGTTTAAAGCCAGAAATGAGTAGTTACAAAAGAGGCAGTATGGCCACCAACCCTATAATATATATTATCAGGCTCTTCACAGGTTTTCCAGTCCCTGCCCTAATAAGCAGAATATACTTACTATATAGCTGAAACAAAATAACATACAAACAGAAACCAAGAAAAACCCAAACTATTCTTATACAAATATCTATGTATTACACACACACACACACACACACACAGATATTCTGGAACATGATTAAATATTAATATATTCAAGTATTGGACCATGGATTTAAACTTAAAATGTTAACTTATAGATCATCATAAAGATGCAAAGGTGCACTCCAGGGCAAGGATGTAAGTGAAATGATATCAATGATAGAGCTGAGTCTAAACTCAGTTAATAAGTTAGCAACATTTTATTTCTTTACATTTCCTCTGTAGACAGGTTTTCTATGATTTGCTCCTTTCTCTTAAAAGTTAAATTGAAGAAAATTTAAAAAAAATTTGGATTATTGTATTAAGGACATGTTGTTAAATATGTATGCCAGAATGTACAATAGAACATCTAATCTGAAAATGGACATATTCTTCTAGTTAATTTTCTATTCAAACTGTTCTATTAAAGTGATTACTCTCTTTATAATGAAATGAAATCTTAAAATAGAATTTATATAAAGGTAGATGTGTATGACTGAATTATCACATAGTTGAATGCAATAACTTTTGATTATCATTGATACAGTTGGAGGCACTGTAATTTATTATAATATACTTTTATCATAATTCTTTCTGTAATAGCCAAAACAGTTTTGGAGTTCTCGAGTTCAGAGATGGAAAAAATATATTAATGTAACTTTGTATTTGTATTTTAAATCATTGAAAAGTACCTTATTTACTCACATATAGTCCCCTCTGGTATATTTTTCCACTTCCAGTATTTACAAGGAAATATTTGACATTTTCTTCCATAAAGTTTCTTTCCCTGTGGGCTATAACTAATGTCAACAGAAGCAGTAGGAGATCCTCTGAAGATTTGGAAAGAGCAGTTGAACAGGCACAAATGACCCCTGTTTGCTTAGAGTGAAACAAAGTGTTTACCTCTGTATGCAACAGTTTTAAAGAATTCTCAGGAGGAAATTATGCTTAAATCAGTACTCTTCAAATTCTGTCCTGCAAAACACTAGAGTTCTGTGGTGGTAATACTTCAGGAGCCGTTCAAAAATTTGTTTCTTAAAAAATATATTTTAGTAATTTCTAAACTGACAGCTAAAAAAAAAAAAAGCATTTGTCTATGAATTCTATGTTAAAGTCTGATTCATACATGACAATAAAATCCATTTTCTTGGGTTTTTCCCTCATTTTAGTGCAGACTTTAAAATTTCCTGTATCCTTTAACTTGAGTACAGGATACATGTCATTACCTAGGAGAATTGTAGTTCTGTAATGCTTTTTAAATTTTCAATCCAGATTTATCTATGTTGATTCCTGTAAACTTTGTGACTGAATACAGATTGATCACAAATACACTATGTGTGCTAGTTTTCTGCATACTCCCTTCCATCCCTTTTTAATTTGCCCTGCATTCTTCTGGGCATCACTTCCACAGTGACTACTGGAAGTTGGTAAAGCAGTAATTGAGAGCTATTCTGAGACCTTTAGTCATTCATATATCTCCATCAGTGCTCTGGAACTCACTGTAGAACACATAAACAATATTCTCCGTTAGGGCCCAGAAAGACAGTGTGTCAGCTCACCTCATGCTCTTGCCACAGTCAGTTAAGCAATCACAAGCATATTCATAACATATCAGATTACAAGTTAAGTAATTTGGTGTTAATTATGAATTTGGGGTACTTACAGTCATACATTTATATCTAGTATACAAAACACCAAAATTTATTTATAATGATGCAACTTTGGAAAAAAAATATTCTCTTCTAATCATATTACAACCTTCTAGATTAGTTTGAAAAGCAAACAGAAAGGGCAAAGTAAACGGCTGAAAGTTACCATTTACAAATATTTATTTACTGGAAACAATTTTTCTCACTATTACTCAATCTTTCTAAAATCATTTTGATCTATTCCCCACCACTCTCCCCACACTCTTTTTAAAAAAGACATTTTTGCTGTAGGGTGTGCACACTTGGCAGGAGTGACAAAAAATAACGAGAAGTCTTCACTGGGGGGTTGGTCATGCTGTGATCCCATCTCCTCTTGCGATTTTGGGCATGACACACATGCACCTCATGTGAGTTTTAGGCTGCAGGGTCTGGGACTCGAATCACGGTGGACTACATGAGCGTCCAGTGATATAACCATTATACCATCTGGAGGTCCCTCCCCATACTCCCTGGAGGACACCTTTTCCTATCCTGATTTTCCTGAATTCCAAACATACTTTCACTGTGATGAAAGGAATATGTCCTTTGGAATAAAACTGACTTCACTTCTCTCTTCCACCTAGAGTTGAGACCTTTGGTCAATGTTTATCCTCCCAAAATCTGTTTCTTTAACAACAACCCAAGGTTGTGAGGACTGAATGAGATCATTATGTAAGTAGCATAGCACAAAAGAAAGTTATCTTCTTTTTTCTTTTTCTTTTAGGTAGTACATAAAATTTGGAAAACATTTTTGGAGAAACTTTCCTTCTGTTCTATTAAATCATAAGCTCAGTCCCTGCCAAGAATGCTGGACTCCCACATGTCTGATGGTGATTTGAGTCCCAGACATGGCAGCTTGCTTTCTAACTTTCCCTTTCTCTCTCTGGTCAAATTTTAAAAATAATAATAAATAAATAAAATAAATAATTGTAGAACAGAAATCATAAGTTCTTTGATGGCATGGAACATTTCATCATGTACCACTTGCTTTTCAAATAATTAGGCACCCAATGTGATTTATGGAAACAAAAGAGAGAATAAATGGATTTTGCTAATCAAGGTCAATGTGATTAATAGGTTTCTTGAAATAATAAAAGTAATCTTCATATTCTATACTGTATTTTTCTTAAAAATGAAAATAAAAAGTTAGGACTCATCACACTTCACAACACATATGGAGAAGACTAGTAAACAATAATGGGCTATAATTCTTATGGGAAAAATTTTCATGTACAAAATATCAATATTTCTTATTTCATAGAGAATACATATGATTTGCATTGAAATGATACAATAAGGCAATGAGTGGTTAAGTGGACACTTCTGCGAGAACCAGTGTTCTTTTTCTAATAGCATTTTATTATTAAAATTAAAAGAAAAGCAATATTTTCTTAATTTCTAGGACCAGAAAATCTTTGCAAGACTTTAAGCATAACATGATCTAGGGAGAATTTCTAATGGATTAGAGCTGGTTTATGAATTAAAAAAAACTTTGGGTCTAGTATTTCTTTGTATATTGTACTCTTTTCCAGTATTTAAAATGAAAATATTCTGAAAAATGCAAAAAATTAAGATGTAATATTTGCAAGAGAAACATGAACTATGCATACTATTTATTTAAATTTTACAAAGGAAAAGTACAGCAATAAACTATTTTGAAGTCTCTAATTCTATTTCAAATTCAGGATAGCCCTAAAAAAGAGATTGTACAAATATCTTGACCGAACAAACTTAAACTTGAAAAGGGTCTGTATTATGCTGCCATTGCCTTTCAGGATAAAATGATCCCTATCATTGTGTGACATGCAAAATGTTAATTAGAATTAAGACATGGAAATATCAGTGTCTTTCAGAATTATGCTTACTGAAGCCTGAAATGAAGAAGAAAACAAATGGCATTTAAAACATCCCGGTGCCCTCCAGCAGTTTACATGCTAAGGAATAATTGCATAAGAAACTTTAATTAGGTTATTTTTATCAATAATCTTTTTATTTTCTTTCAATTAAACTGTATAATCATAATCATTTGGAAAAGTACGTAGAGGCAAGAACCTTTAAAAAAAAACCTAGATATGTGAGTTCTTTTTGTACTGAACAGCTGAATAGGAGTGGGTTGGAAATAAACTGAAAATAGGACAGGAAGGTGTTAGCTTCTAGATGTTGATAGAAATTCATGTTGGGCAACTCTAAAGAAAACAGTGGAGCACGAGGTGCTTGTACCACTTCATGTGTGATCAGCATCCTTATTATTAAGGTCCAAAATGGCTTAGGTCATATGTGAAATGTACTTTAAGCAACATAAGGTTAAGGCATCCATAATATATTGAAAGCTAGGGACCAGCAGCTAGCATAATGGCTATGTCACTGAACTCCCATGTTGTCAACCACGGTTCAAGTCCTGGACCCGGTGGCTTAAATTGACGCTGGGTGCGTGTGCGTGCATGCCCAAGATACCGAGAAGAGAATGGAGGAGAAGGGAGAAATTCACCCCCCCCAAGATACTGAGAGGAGAATGGAGGAGAAGGGAGGTGATTTCTGGCTTTCTGTCTCTCTGTCTCTCTGGCGAGCACATGATGCACCCTGTGGCATAAACTTCTCCGGCTGGTCAAAAATATGGGTAAAATGACTTTTTAAAAAGAATTATTTATTTAATTCCATTTGTTATTATTATTTTTCAATTTGAACAGACAGAGAGAGAGGGAGAGAGAAAGAGAAAGCAAGAAAGGAAACCACCAGGCCTGGGACTCAAACCATAGTCGGCCATGTGGGAATCCAGCATCCTTAACCACCAGACCCTCTGCCGGTCCCAACTTTTTTTGTTAACAACTTACATCATGACCTTGCTATCGTTATTACATGTTTACAGTTTTTTAATACAAAAGACCAGCTCAAGAATTCAAACACACAGAATTGTGAAAACTGAAAATATATGTGTATATGCATAAATACATTGATATATGTTTTATTACATAAGTGTATATATTATGTCCTCTTTTTTTTTTTTTTTTTGACAGGGTCTCACTTTGTCATCATCCTCCCACCTCAGCCTCCCCAGTAGCTGGGACTACATGTGGGTTTGGTTATGTTGTCCAGGCAGGCAGTAAACTCATGATCCTCCTGCCTGCCTCAACCTACCAAATATCTGGGATTATAAGCATGTTCACTCTGCCCAGCTTTTTAATGTGTACCTTGGCCTCCCGTGTGGCATCAGCCTGCAGCATAAGCCAACATGTACTACCATGGCTGGGCCTAAATATGTGTTACATATGTATGTGTATATTTATATGTGTGTGTATGTGTGTGTGTACATACTCCAATACATACATATTTTTCTTTTGTACTAATGACTGAGCAAGAGTGGGTTAGAAACAAACTACAAATAGGACAAGAGGGTGTTTGGTTCTGGATATTGCTAAAAATTAATTTTGAGCAATGCTAAACAGATGAGTGGGGCCCAAGGTGCCTATGTGTTTGTATTTATGTAAATATACATACATACACTTTAATACACTTTATAACATTGTCATTGTATACACACACACACACACACACACACACACACACACCAACACACACAGAATCTTTCACAATTCTCATTGTTCTGGCCAGAATGGATATAGATAGAGTAGTGAGAGAGAGAAAAGAAAGGAAATAAAGAGAATTAAAATATACTGTAAATAAATGGAGCCTTGTTTATAAGTCCTTAACATTTGTTTTACAACAGTTGTTTTCATGTTCAGCCCACACCAGCTGTTCCCCAAACACAGAGTTTTTGAAACTAATATGCTTGGAACCAACACATTCTCCATAAAAATGTTTAATGCATTGTAATCTTTGTCTTATTACTGCTCTTGTTCTAAGTACATTAAACCCATCCCAAATTGCAATAGAATTTTTAGGAAGAAGCCATTCGTGGAATGGAAAAAAAAAAAACAGTCTACATATTTTAAAATGATAAGGTGCCTGATGAAAAAGATTTGAAAAAAAATGTTTTCTGTGTCAGGACTGTTTTTGGCCTTTAGATTAGCATTGTGAATGTTGAGCCATTATGAAGATGCATTATTAATAAATGTCATCTTTTTAAGTGAGTTCAGTATTAATATTGATACAAACTTTCTTCCTGCTCTTAATTTTGCATCTCAATAAAGATAGGAATGTTGGCAAGCACTGCTATTGACAATTGATAAAATTATGCAAACACAATGTTTTTGCAGCTTTTGAGTAAATACTGCATGCTAATGAATTCCAGAGTGTTTTCTGTGTTCCTGTAGGAGTTGAATTTGTGTAGGTGGACTGCACTATTGATGTGCTTTTCTAGGCCTATTACACTTATCTCAGCAGAGCTGTTGTTTGCCTCCTAATAAGCAATTTGGTAGTTCTATCATGAGCTCTGAGGCCCTCCAAAGATCATTTATATAATGACATCTTAAGGAAGCAAGCCTCTCTAGAACTTTTTGAAGGTTATAATTATTTCATATATTTGTTTGATAGCCACAGTGGTGTTTTCTATAACAAAGAATATCTTTTTGTTTACCTTGCATCTCCTCAAATGTTCCTCAAATGTTCTTCCAATAAGCTCTTTAGAGCTGGCATCAATCTACAAAAGAACTTCTGATGAGAAGGAAATGTATGGCCCAGGCTTTTTTTTTTTTTTCCCCATCCATTAGAGTATCTCCATTATCAAAATATTGGTTACAGGAAAAGGCAATTTTGCATAGAAAAATGTGTCATGACTTTC
>NW_006201751.1:1035-1389 GCF_000334495.1 Tupaia belangeri chinensis | reverse complement strand
ATCAAGCCAAGAAGATCTTCCCCAAGGCATAGTATAGCCAGACTGGCTAAGACCACAGAAAGAGATAAGATACTAAGAGAGAAACGACAAGTGACTTACAAAGGTCACCCAATCAGGCTAACACCGGACTTCTCAATGGAAACAATGCAAGCAAGGAAAGAATGGGACGACGTACTGAAAGTGTTAAGAGAGAAACAATTTCAACCAAGGTTATTGTATCCTGCAAGATTATCCTTCATATGGGAAAAAAAGATTAAAATCTTTTCAAACAAAACCTGAAAGAATTTGCCAGCACCAGGCCAGCTCTCCATGAAACCCTGAAGAAAGTACTGTTCCAGGAAAACTAAAGAAGTA
>NW_006201751.1:0-319 GCF_000334495.1 Tupaia belangeri chinensis | reverse complement strand
TGTGCATGTGTGCCCAAGATCCCAAGAGGAGAATGAAGGAGCAGGGATTGTGGCATGGCCATGCACTCTGGGGGATGATTTCTCGCTTTCTTTCTCTCTGTCTCTCTCTTTTTGGTGAGCACACATGCCCTATAGCAAAAATCTCTACCCCTTCTTAAAAAAAAAAAAGGTGGAGATAATACTAATGGCATGAATAGTGTGGCATTGCTCTAGGATTTTTGAGATTGACTTCTTCCAGAATCTTATATAAAGAAAGATAAAGACTACCACTTCAACATCAGACTGATGTGGAAATTTGCCCTACATTGAATTCTCTGGA
>NW_006201750.1:0-2022 GCF_000334495.1 Tupaia belangeri chinensis | reverse complement strand
AGTAGAAAATGAAGAATTAAATAAACAATTAACTGCAGAGAAAAATACTTTTACAAATTGGTAGAAATATTTGAGTCAATAAGTGAATAGAAGATTTGAATATATAATTTTCAACAAAAACATACTTAACACTTTTTTCAAACAGTTGGTATTGAAGTGTATAAAACTATAAAAAAAGCCATCAAAAAGTACCAGAAATGTGCCAAATGGCTGAAAAACTGACAACCCAGATACTACTTTTTACATTATTTATTTAATGTTATTTGCTATTATTTTCTTTTGAATTTGCTATAGGGCTCTTGTGCTCGCCAGAAAGACAGAGAGAGACAGAGAGATGGAAAGTGAGAAATCACCCCCCAGGGGGATGGGCACACAATCCCTTCTCCTCCTTTTTCTTGGACACGCACGCACACGCTCCCGGCGTGAGTTTAAGCCACCAGATCCTGGACTTGAACCGCGGTCAGCTACATGGGAGTCCAGCGACATAGCCATTACACTAACTGCTGGTCCCAGCCACTCTGTTTTCTTGGGTCATTGGTCTACAAGAGCATCATAGCATGCAGCAGAGTGTTACTAAGAATGGCCCCCTTCCCTGATCCTGTCTGAGAAAGCAACAACCTCAGGGCTCTCCCTGTGTGTCAGGTGCTACTCTGTGTGCTTCCTGTCTGTTCTCCAGCTGAATACATTTGAGAGCCTTACAAGGTAGCAGCTCTAACCCCCATTTGTATACTTGAGGCTCAGAGAAGGGAAATAATTTGTCCAAGATTGCACAGCTAGTGAGCGGCAAAATTAGAATTATGTGAGCATGAGTCTGCCTGCCTCTAAAATCAGTGCTCTTTTTTTTTTCTTTTTTTTTTTTCCTGTGACTTTATTTTCAGAATCCCAAATTAAAGGGCATAGTGGGACCTTTGGGGTGCCTCTCTTAGAAATGAGATCTCACTTAGGACATACAGTTTGGAAGTCTAAATATTGGGATTTCTAGGCCATTTCAGTGACAGAAGGGGCTAGTGAGAAGTGGCATTTAAAATTAGTACTAACCCAGAAAACTCAGGTCTTCCAGTCCCTATGGAAATGTGGCGTTTGTTTCTGTAGTCATATCTTGCTTGCTCATTCAAGAATTTGTCAACTGTTTTTTTGAGTCCATTTAAATACCCTGCCAGTGATAAGGGACTGCCCTCCTTTTATTACCTACTTTGTGCAGTAGAACTTTCTTCAGTTGAGGTCACTCAGTGGACATTTCTTGAGTAAGCTACCTACTGGGATCAGACCTGCCCCCCCGTCCCCAGAAACTCTATTGCAGAGAAGCAAAAGATAGAAAAAAAAAAAAAAAAAAAAAAAAAAAAAAAAAAAACTTTAGAAAATGCTGTGTTTTTGCTTTCTGGAGGGAATCAGACCCTACCAAACTACAACTGTGAGACACAGAAACAACCTGTTGTTATCATTGCAGGAAACATGCCCACATTTTCAGCCCAAGTTGGAACCATTTTGGAACTCTCTAGAAGCCACAGGTAAATGGGTTGCCAGGATGGGGAATGAGAATTCGATAGCTTTTAATGCTGTCTTTTCACATATGAGCAAAGAAAGAGTGAAAGCTGGGTTTATATACCCCTTACAAACCTCAAAACTTCTCTTGGTTGTTTGTACACAATTTTCTGAAATACAGAACAAAAACACAGGTAATTTCCTGAGTCATGGGATTATTAACAGTACAAAGATGAGAGAGAAAGAAAAAGAGCAGAGGTGGGCCAGATTCAGCCAAGTGGCTGAGTCCCACATGGCTGACTGCATGGTTCAAATGTTGGTCCTGGTGGCTTAAAGAACACACTGGACTTGTGTGCTTGCCTGTTCCAAATCCCACTAATGAGAAATTTAGGAGAAGAAATGTTAGTATGCCCATCCCCTATGAGGAGTTATTTCACACATGCCTGTCTCTCTGTGACAGGCACACATGGTACAATTTGTCCTCTAACAAGCTGAAAATAAGAGAAATAGAATATGTTAAGTTTCATCTAAACACCTGTC
>NW_006201749.1:0-283 GCF_000334495.1 Tupaia belangeri chinensis | reverse complement strand
CCTGGCATGAGTTTAAGCCACCAGATCTGGGACTTGAACTGTGGTCGACTATGTGGGAGTTCAGCGACATAGCCATTACGCTAACTTCTGGTCCCCCCTTACTTCCCCTCTTAACTTGATTTAATAGAGGCTATCCAGAAAGTATTTTTATTTTGTGTGTATTGTTTTCTTCCAAAGCATTCTTGGTCTTTGAAGCTGAAGGTAATACATGCAGATGCACCTTTTCTAGGACGCATCTAAAGCCTTCTATAGAAGGCAGCCTTCAAATTTCACAGTTACATAA
>NW_006201748.1:0-1013 GCF_000334495.1 Tupaia belangeri chinensis | reverse complement strand
TGGACAAATAAATTTAACAATAGGGAGAAGTAACATTAAAATCTGTTATTAAAGGAAAAGGTTATAGTTGGCCCGGCTGCAGTAGCAGGCAATGGTTAGATTTGCTACTCAGCATCTTAAGCCACAAGGAAGAGCCCAAGATTGATTTCTGGCCCACCCTAAAAATCTAAGTGCAATGTCATCTGCCAGTAATCCCGGCTAATTGAGGAGGATCTTTTTTGTGGAAGGCGGAGAGGGTTTTTTGATTTTTTTTTTTTTTTTTTGCTATAGGGCACATACGCTTGCCAGACAGACAGAGAGTCAGAGAGATAGAAAGCAAGAAATCACCCTCCAGGGGGGATGGCCATGCCGCAATCCCTTCTCCTCCATTCTCCTCTCGGGATCTTGGGCATGCATGCACACACGCCGGCATGAGTTTAAGCCACCAGGTCTGGGACTTGAACCATGGTTGACTACATGGGAGTTCAGTGACATAGCCATTATGCTAACTGCTGGTTCCAGAAAAGGAAGATTTTGACACAGTGAAAATGTCTTAAAATTTTCCTAATAATTATAAGTCTATACCCTATGAAAGCAAAACCAAATTATATACCAATGGAAAAAAAAGCATCTGGAAAGGTTAAGAGTAAAGGATAGACAATATCATTTATTTAAATAATAAAAAAGTAAGGTAACAACATTAATTCGAATAAAAGTAGATTAAATATCAAACATATTGAATCCACCAGTAATACTGTGTTTATTACTGATTAGCAGGTAGCATAATGATTACATCACTGGACTCCCATGTAGTTGACGATGGTTCGAGTCCCAGACCTAGTGACTTAAAACTCATGCCGGGCACATGTGTATGTGTGCCTAAAATCCCAAAGAAAAAATGGAGGAGGAGGAATTGTAGCATAATCATCCCCCAAGGGGGTTATTTCTCTCTTCCTGTCCCTGTTTCTCTCTCTCTCCAGCAAGTACATTCATTCTATGGAAAAAAAATCTCTCTTATAAAAATAAATAAAATA
>NW_006201747.1:0-1431 GCF_000334495.1 Tupaia belangeri chinensis | reverse complement strand
GAAGACAGTTGGAAGGAGGCAAGAGTAGAAACAGGTGAAGAACTGATAAGAACATTATTGTAGATGGTAAGAAAAAAAGCATTTTGACTGGTCAATCTCATCAACCTGATTGTGACTGAAAATCCTTTTACTTGATAATTAGGTGATCTTAGTGATCTTAGGTTGAGCTATTTTATAGAAAAGATGATGACAAGGCTCAATTTAAATTTAAAGTAAATAAAATTTTGTATTAAACTATGTCTTAAGTTTATGGCTGTTACATTCAGTCATGAATTACATGAATATCAGAATCTACTAAGGACCTACTAAAGAACCCATATGGTAAAGACTATAGAGAAAATGAAGAAATTACAAATCTTTTCCAGAGAAAATAATAAAAAAGCCCCCAAACTTCATAATATTCATTAATCATTTTATGTCTCTCATTGGCTCAATTTTTCTGGATGATACTATTTTAAGTCTCAGTATATGTTGTCATGGGAAGAATATAATTTCATTAACATTGTGGTTCTAAAGGTCTCTCAGGGATCTTTCAGAACATCAATAAAATAAAATCATTAATAGTGTTTTTCACACATATTTGAATTTTTAGACTAAAAAAAGTAATGTGACCGCACAAGAATTTTGTTACAAAGAATATTTTGCTGGGGCTTTTCATTCTAGTCTCCAAACTGTGAATAACTTTAATTTCTTCATTTAGGTAACATGTACTCATCTCTTTGGATTGGAAAAACCCTTAGACACAGCTAAGAAACTCAAATATAGCATTTCATTACCTCCTTGACTTGCCTTGAAGATATACTAACTGTTCTCTTTTCCTTGTTTAAAAAAAAAAAGAGGCTTTTAAAGTTGAAAAATTTTTACTCATTTTAATTATATTTTATATTTTATGATTATGTAAATTGTGCAGGCTTATTCCCTGGCCAGCACCACCCGCATACTAGAAACCATTGCTACCTCTACACCACTGTTACTCCCAATGTCTTGTTTATATGACACAATTTAACAGGTTATTAATCATACATGAGCTAAACAAAATTCAAAAGGTATTTGTGATACTTGAGAATGTTCCCCAAATAACATTTTCTGTTGTTTATTTTGTCACATATTTTGAAAAGATTTTAGCCATTTGATGGGAGAATGGAAAACATGTTCTTTTTTCCAATTCAGGTATGTGAATCTAAGGTGCTTAAAATGTTTAATGATCTGAAATGGAGAAAAAAAATACATAGTATGAAATTGACTATTTGTGAAATGGATGCCTTTTTCTTTGCTTCGATTTGATATTAATCATTTTGGTATTTATTTTATTTTTGAACAGTGGCAGTTGGTAAAATACTAAGAATTATATAGACTCATGGTTGAGGCAGTGCTTTGTGGGTCTATCTAATAATGGAGACATGGAGACCATGTCATGTTTTTGGAATTATA
>NW_006201746.1:0-1232 GCF_000334495.1 Tupaia belangeri chinensis | reverse complement strand
TTTTTAAAATTGATACTGACAGGGCTAGTAGGTGTCAAAGTGGTTAAGGTGCTAGACTCCCATATAGCCAGCTATGGTTTGAGTCCCAGCAACAGCAAATTGAAAACCACTCCAAGCTCATGTGTATGCATCCCCCAAATCCCAAGAGGAGGATGGAGAAAAGAGATTGTGGTGTGGCCATTCTTCCTGGGGTGATTTCTCACTTTCCCTCTCTCTTTGTCTCTCTTCAGTGAGTGCACATGCCCTATGGCAAAAATATTTTTTTAAAAAAGATACTGATGTTAAATATCCTTCCTGAATGAGTAAATACAGTATTCAAAAAGTAATAATAATATATAGATTTCCTATTTACCTCATCTTTTTATTTATATTATTTTGGAGGGAAGAAGGCATTAAATGTGTACAAAATTATTATCGCTTGCATAGGGTTTAGTAAAGATACTTAATTTTTGATAAAGATAATGAAACATAGGTTAAAATGTCATTCAATAACATAAAATAAAAATTTAATGGTTGTTATAGGGGCCAGCAGGTGGCATGATGGTTACAGCACTGGACCACCACATGGCCAACCACAGGTTCTAGTCCCGGGCCCAGTTCCTTAAAAATCACTGTGTGAGTACCCAAAATCTTAAGGGGAGAAAAGAAGAGAAGGGATTGCAATGTAGTCCTCCCTGGGGTGTTTGGAGTGGGGGGATTTCTTGCTTTCCATCTTTCTGTCTCTGCTGAGCACACAGGCCCTATGGCAAAATCCTAAAAAATAGAAAATGAGTTGTTATACCTTCCAGATCACTAGAGAAAAAGAGGGGGGGGGATATTTCATCCTTCTTGTGAGGAATAGAATTTTATGAATTAAAGTAAGATACAAATTCTGAAACTGCCCTTTGCATCATATTAATATTGGATTGTCAGAAACATCACGTGTGTTTTTTTCTGATGCCAAAATGTGTCATGACTTTTCTGACAACCAAATGGATAAAATTTCAATTGAAGTTCCCCAACAACTGTTTTGGTTTGGTTTTGTTTTGTTTTTTTGCAATTTGTAGTGGTCATTTTAAAGTTCATCTAAGAGAAAAATTGATAGTAATTGTAAAGGTAAAGGGGAGAGCAGGGTAGCGTTTCGGAATATGCCAATTGTGCAGAACTTGTACCTTCATCTATGTAAGAATTCAGACTCTGGGATTACATCCCTAAATCCACAGAGGGCAGGTGCTGACTGACTCCTGTACATC
>NW_006201745.1:363-1779 GCF_000334495.1 Tupaia belangeri chinensis | reverse complement strand
GAATTTTTCTCAAGGGACCTTTCAGTTGTGGATATTTCTGTGGTGTGCTTAAAGTCACAGTTTTGTGCTCAGGATTACTGAGCTTTGTACTGTGTTCAAAATAAGGAGTGATATTTGTCCTTGAGGCTTAATTCTGGCTTAAAGTTCAGTGTGCACCAAACAGCATTACTTTCAATGGTGGGTCTCTATGAATTTTTCTCAAGGTATCTTTCAGATGTGGGTGTTTCTTGGATGTGCCTAGTGTCACAGCATTGTGCACAGGGACACAGAAATTTGTACAGTCATAAAAATGAGGTGTAATATGGGTCCTTGAGGCTTAATTCTGGCTTAAAGTTCAGTGCGTTCTAAACAGCATTACTGACAATGATGAATCTCTATGAATTTTTCTAAAGGGATCTTTCAGATGTCGGTGTTAGTTGAGTGTCGTTAGTGTCACAGATTTGTGGTGAGTGATACAGAGTTTAACACTGTGGACAAAAGGAGGTGTGATATGGTTCCTTGAGGCTTATTTCTAGCTTAATGTTCAGTGTGTACTTAACAGCATAACTTTCAGCGGTGAGTCTCTATGAATTGTTCTCCAGGTATCTTTCAGTTTTAGGTATCAGTTGGGTGTGCCTAGTTTCACAGGTTTGTGATCAGGGATACGTAGTTTTATACCGTTTTCAAAATGAGGTGTGGTATGGGTCCTTGAGGCTTAATTCTGGCTTAACTTTCAGTGTGCACTAAACAGCATAACTTTTAATGGTTGGTCTCTATAAACGTTTCTCAAGAGACCTTTGAGTTGTGGGTGCTTTTGGGGTGTGCCTATTGTCACTGTTTTGTCCTCAGGGATACAGAGCTTTGTACTGTGTACAAAATCAGGTGGGATATGGTTTCTTGAGGCTTAATTCTGGCTTAACTTTCAGTGTGCACTAAACAGCATAACTTTTAATGGTTGGTCTCTATAAACGTTTCTCAAGAGACCTTTGAGTTGTGGGTGCTTTTGGGGTGTGCCTATTGTCACTGTTTTGTCCTCAGGGATACAGAGCTTTGTACTGTGTACAAAATCAGGTGGGATATGGTTTCTTGAGGCTTAATTCTGGCTTAATGTTCAGTGAGTACTTAACAGCATAATTATCAGCGATGAGCGTCTATAAATTTTTCTCTAGGTATATTTCAGTTTTGGGTGTCAGTTGCGTGTGCCTAGTGTCACAGGTTTGTGGTCAGGGATACATAGCTTTGTACAGTGTTCAAAATGAGGTGTGATATGAGTCCTTGAGGCTTAATTCTAACTAAACGTTCAGTGTGCACTAAACAGTAGTACTTTCAATGGTGGGTCTCTGTGAACATTTCTCAAGAGACGTTTCAGTGGTGGGGGTTTTTTGGGGTTGTCTATTGTCACTGTTTTGTCCTCAGGGATACAGATTTTGTACTTTG
>NW_006201745.1:0-202 GCF_000334495.1 Tupaia belangeri chinensis | reverse complement strand
AAAGTTTTGTACTGTGGACAAAATCAGGTGTGATATGGTTCCTTGAGGCTTAATTCTGACTTAACGTTCAGTGTGTACTTAACAGCATAACTATCACTGGTGATTCTATAAATTTTTCTCTAGTTATCTTTGAGTTTTCGGTGTCAGTTGGGAGTGCCTAGTATCACAGATTAGTGGTCAGGGTTACATAGCTTTGTACAGT
>NW_006201744.1:0-337 GCF_000334495.1 Tupaia belangeri chinensis | reverse complement strand
GATTGAGCCAATATACAGTGTACTCTGGATGGAAAATCTCACTTTGTATGCTGTAATGATGTACAGTGAATGAATGTAAATAAATGAATTTAATATAAAAAAGAAAATATTCTAAAAATGGCAAGAGAAATGTCAGGTTACCTACAAAGGTTATCCCATCAGGTTAACATTGGACCTCTCCATGGAAACAATACAAACAAGGAAAGAATGGAAAATATATTAAAAGTGTTAAATGAAGAACAATTTTAACCCGGATTACCATAGAGAGCAAGACAATCCTTCAAATGAGAAGAAAAGATAAAACATTTTCCGATAAACAAAACCTGAAAAAATTTAC
>NW_006201743.1:1088657-1112617 GCF_000334495.1 Tupaia belangeri chinensis | reverse complement strand
CTGTTACTGTTGTGGTACCTGGCATCATTTTCTTTTTTAATTAGCTTCTGAATCATCATCTGGAAAGAAAACATTCTGGAACGACATCATGAAAACAGCTCTGTTACAGCACGGTCACTACTACGTATCATAAAGCAGGTACGAGGTATTTTACATTCACGGAGGTATGATCCAGTACTGCCCTACATCTGTAATACTAGAGGATACAATTAAAAAGGCATTATTTGAGACTTGAGTCTACTTTTCCAGCAGAGGGTCCAAGGATGGTATGACACAGCTCTGCAAAGAAATGTACTTTCTTAGATCAGATTCCTTTCATTAGTGGCACAGTTCTAAGTACTCGCTGCTCTTCATGAATATCAGCTAAAACACATTAAAAAAAAAAGAGAGAGAGAGAGAAAGAAAGAAAGACACAAAAAATAATGAACAACAACAACAAAAAAACCCCTACCAACAAACCATTGGCTTCATACAAAGATGACTGAGCAGAGGCTAGCAAGACTCTGCCTAACTAGTGTTTTACCAAGTCTGTCATGTTTGAGTGGTGAGCACTCCATGGAACAGAGGAGATGCCGAGTAGGGTGCTGAAGCTTTGGACCACAACCAGAACACAGAAGCATTTCAAGCAGAAGCAGAAGCCAAACACTGCTCACTTGGATATGTTCAAAGGTGCTGACATCAATATTGAATCATCCGCTCACTCATCCAGGAAGAAGGGGAGCTCAGTGACTGTTGTACTAGGATTGTGTTCAACTCCATCACTCCATTATAAAAATAGCAAGCTGCCATAATCAAATAGAAGGCTCCTCTACCCAGCACAAGTTGGCTTCAGTTCTTCACCTGCGAGTCTACAAATGCCATACCATATCCAAAAAATACAAGGGAGCAAAGAAACCGTCTGATGGATGAGCTGGACCACTGTGATGTCGGGGTGAGCTATTCCTGTGTGGTGCTATCTTCCTCTATTTCTGGTGTTCCATGCAACCATAACGCCTTTTAGGACTAAAGTAAGGCACTCCGGGAACGTGTGCACCATTCGTATATAAACTCTGACCGAAGATGCAACAGCCGTGAGCCATGAGTCGCGCGCAAGTTACAGAGCAGGGGCAAGCTTGCAAAGCTTCGTTTCACGGCGCAGCAGCGTGTGTCCGCGTACACTGCTCCTATGTCCCCTGTGCATCTCCAAGCTCTGGACAGGATAATGTCATCGACCATTTTACCCTTTGGCCATTGGCAGTATCTGATGTCATTTCCCTGCCCCCCCCCCCAATCCCCTACAATAAACCACAGCTTTTAAGAGTTGGTTTCTTCAGTTTGGATCGCCTGAGATGTGATTGGTCCAGTTCTAATAGGTTTGGTGGCTACGGTAGGTGCCAGAGGTGGCTTTTCTTCTACTTTTTCCTGACAGACGCCAGGAGGGTCAGTAAGTGTTTCCCGAGGTTTACTGGAATCACTGTCCGCTTTCTGGGCTTTGCCTCCTATCTGTTTGCTCTGTTGCTGTTCAGAGGAGAACCGTAGTGTGGACTGAAGAGCCTCTGCTAATCGCTTTGCCTGGGGTGCAAACTGTGGGGAAAGGCTGCGTCATTCTCACCGTGGCAGGAGCTGCCGGAAACTGCTTCTGATAGACGATGCTGTTCATTTTGCTGGACTGGCTGTTCCGACTTGTGAAAGTAGCTGGGAAGGGACTAGATGTTGGTGTGGTGCTTCTACCACCGATAGGAGGTGTGCCTGGTTTTATATTAACGCCACTTCTAAAGGCTTTTAGTTCCATTTCAGACATTTTTCCTGTGTTTGCGATCATGCTATGCTGCGTCCTTGCGGGGATTAATCCTCTGAAAGCCTGGCCTACTTGGGCAGGATGGCTCAGACTCAGCCTGTATTCGTGGGGTGGTATGCTGTAATGGGGGCTGAAGAGTCTGAGGAAAAGCAATTAAAGGCTGTCCTGTAGATCCAAAATTTGGCCAAGCAAGCTGGGATGCTGGCAAAGGTACTGTACCCTGCTGGAGAGCACTTGGTGACTGGGCGGTGTTATAAAAATTTGTCTGACCAGGTTGTCGTACTCGTCCGGAATAAAGATTTGAAGCCTGGAGAAGATTTGCTCCAGCCTGGAGAAGATGTGTATCAATCAGCTGGGGACCACCGAGCCTGATGCTGACCCAGCTGACGGTCATCTAATACAGGAATAGGCTGAGTATTTGAAGTGTGCTAAAAGGCAAGACCGATTGTGCTTTACAAGTTTATTTGTTTATTTTTTTAAGAGAGAGATTTTTGCTAAAGGGCATGTGTGCTCACAGGAGCAAGAGAGACAGAAAGTGAGAAATCAGCCCCTACCCTCAGGGAGGATAGTCACATCGCAGTCTCTTCTCCTTCATTCTCCTCTTGAGATCTTCCGTGCATGCGCCTGGCATGAGTTTCAAACCTCCAAGTCTGGGACTTGAACCATGGTCGACCATGTGGGAGTCTAGCACCTTAACCACTAAGCCACCTGCTGGCTTCATGACTGCCTTTGAAACTGTCCTGGGGCTTCTCTCTCTTTCTCTCTCTCTCTCTCTCACTCTCTCTCTTTTTTTTAAAAGAATTATTTATTTATTTAATTTTATTTGTTATTATTTTTTAATTTGACCAGAGAGAGACAGAGAGAGAGAAAGGGACAATGAGAAAGCAAGCCACCAGATCTGGAACTTGAACTGCAGCCAGCCATGTGGGAATCAGTGCCTTTAACTGCCATCAACCTGCTGGACCCATCTCTCTCTCTCTTTTAAATAAAGTTTATTTATTCCATGAAATGAGAGAAAGAGACAAGCACTTTAAACAGGGTCTCATGTCCCGATCTCCACCCCAGCCTTCCCACCAGCCGGGATCACTGGCATGTGCACCTAGCATGTACAGGTTGACCTAGGAACCAAATCCACTCTCTTCTATATGGATCCAGCTTCACTTGAATGGTGCCTTCTCACTTTGTCACCAGCCAGCTCCCATGTTTTGATCCTTCCAGTCCACAGTGTGCTCTCCCCTGGAGAGCTCAAGGGTTCTCTCTATTTTCACCGTCCACTCACTAGAAACTTGACCTTAGGCTGCCTGATATCTCTTGTATTGCTCTTCAGCTTATAGTTATGGTTTAACTTTTTCCCATGGGATATTTGGTCTCAGATGCTTGAGGTCAGAGGAGCCCCTGGTACCAGGTTAGACCCTGGACATGCTATAGGCATGGCAGTGATCGGGAGACTCAGGCTTCTCTGTGTCCCTGTGTCCTCACCTACAAAGTAAGATATAGGATAGGAGGCAGGGATGGGCGATATAGAACTCCTCTATTCTAATAGCATGCAAACTAGCAAGGAGAATTAAGGCACTTTTTAAAAGATGATAAAATCCAAAATATTTTTCTTGAATTATTTGGATAGTCCTTTAGACGTGAGTTATCTAATCTCCTCAATCTGTTATGCCATTTTGTGTAAGTAGACTCCCTTTGGCTATGTGGGCAGAGTGAGGTTAACATTACAGGTCTGGACTGAGGCGTCCTAGCAGAATATGTGTCCTTGAATGGTCTGCAGTCCCCATCAGCTGCATATGTCAGTTCCTTTTTGTCACTACTAGTGAAGAATCTTTATTCAGAACATTTTCTGTTCTTATTCTTCAGAAATAACGATTTGTGTCACTGTAATTTTCCCTTATTGTCCCTTGGCATCAAAAGAGAATGCATCCATTCATTCATGTGTCTTGTATTTACTAAAAACCTCTCTGTGTAAGCATGGCCTAGAAGCTTGGAGTACAGAGTCATAAATGCAGTACTTCCCTCAGGGGTTGCTCCTTCCAGTGGAGTGACAAATAGCTCCTTGACACAGGTGGGTTATAACTCAGATGCTACAGAATAGAGGATGACTCAGAGATGGCATCCCAGGGCTGAATGTAGCACGTGATGTGAGCCTTAAAAGATGAGTTAGCAAGCTCTTTGGTGTAGAATTGGGAAAGAATATTCGAGGCAAAGGGATAGTTTGTTCCAGGAACGAGCCTGGAGCATACTGAGAAAGGCAGACGGTTCTGTTGGTGTAGACTTGTCAGGTGGTGTGTGTGTATGTGTGTGTGTGTGTGTGTGTGTCGGTGTCTGTGTGTTGGAGGAAGAGGGTGATAAAGCTGAAGCAGTGGTAAATTACCTGGGCGCCAGGGCAGCAGGTAGTGCGGAGGTTAAGATGACTGGATCCCGCATGGCCGACTGTGCAGCTCGAGTCCTGGACTGGTGGCTGGAAAATCACACTGGGCATGTGTGTGCTTGCCAAAAATCCTGAGAAACAAATAGAGAAGGGATTGCAGCATGGCCATCTCCCCACCACCACCACCACCCTAAGGGGTGATCTCTCACTTTCCTTCTCTCTCTCTCTCTGTCTGTGCCTCTCTCTGGTGAGTGGATGTGTCTTACTGCAAAATTTAAAATAAATACATGAAATGCATCGGGATGCCATGTGTCATTTTTGCTTTGTCCTGTGGACAATGGGTAATCAGCTGAGATTTTTTAACTGTGGAGATGAAATGTTTAGGGCTAGTTTGATTAAGATTTCCTGATGGGAAGAAAGAATTCAAAGGATGTTATTCCAGGGGCCAAGCAACCTGAGTCTGACCTGGACGCTTGTTTCAAGTCTAGGCCAGAACCATAAAGGCCTGGATGGAGGTAGTGTGAGGCTTTAGAGGAAAGGAGGACAGAGAATTGATAGAACAGCTGAAAGGCAGGGAGACAGGCAGGTAAGGCCATTTCATTTGTTTATTCAAGAAGGTCTCATCGTGTCATGATCCCTCTGCCTCAGCCTCCCCTGGAGCTGAGACTTCAGGCACATGCCATTGTGTGCATTTCCTCGGGTGGACCAGGAATCAAACTCAGGCCTCTCACGTGGCCCCAGCTTTTTAGCAGTAGGAGTGGCAGCCTGTACATGCTACTGCTGCTGGCCTGGAAGGAGAATTTTTCTTTTTAAGTTTATTCATCTATCTCCTTCAGGAGACAGAGACACAGGCGCTTCCAACAGGGTCTCTGTGTCACAGTCTACCCGTAGTCTTAGCCAGTTTGGATCATTGGCCCCCGAGTGCCTGGCGAGGCCAGGCAGGACTTGAGATGGAAACCCAGACAGGACCCCTCCTACGTGGGTCCAGCCTCACCACTTCCGTGCCTCTACCTGGCTCCCGAAGGAGAATTTCAAGGCAGCTCTTGGCTGGTGGCCCACTTACTAACATAAGGAATAGTAGGAAAAAGGGTTTTCTGTGTTTTGAAATATGCATAGAGAGGGTAAACTTACGTTTGCACCGATAAAGAATAATGTTACTCATAATTAGTCACTTTTGTACCACAGCCCACAATGAAGCCCCTTTCTTTGAAAATCACCTAGTGCCAACTGCATGGCCTTGGTAAAGTGCCATCATTAAAGAGCTGTGGTTATTCAGATCTCTTTCCTCCTCCACATACTTTGCCTTGTCCCCCAGCTGATTCCCGCTACATAAACCCCTCCCTACCACAAGACACCAATCAGAGTTCAGACTGAGGGCAAGCACGGAGCAGTTCTGGGATCTGGTGCAAGTATGATTCTATAAAAAGACATTTAGAAAACAAGGAGCAATGTTGCCATTTTGCCTTTAATGGAAAAGAGGCTAGCAGTTACAGTAAAAAAAAAAAAAAAAATTGAAAAAGAAAAGTATTCAACTTCTAGATCATCATTTGAAATTTCCGAAATACACATACACTTGAAAACCAATAAAGTCTATATAAAAATAAACTCTGAGTGTGTGATTAAAAAGGGAAAAGTCCAGTCTTTTTAGCTGCACAAATGCATAATAAAAAGAAGACTCTGTCTGAGGAGGTTCACGCCAGGGTGGAGGGGGCTTTGACTTTGGAAGACAGAGCCTGCTTGAAGCGCCTCTTCAGGTCCTGCATGTTGGGAGAGCGTGGCCGGGGGATGATGGAGGCTCTTCTCCTTTCCCCGCTGAGGCTGTGGAGCTTGCTCACTTCTTTGCAGAGATGCTGAAACACATCACAGACATCTTCATAGTTCTCACTAGTGGAGATTTCAAGGAACACGCTGCCCAGCTCGTTGGCTAGCTGAACGCCGTCATGTGTTTGCACCTGCCGGGCATGCAAAAGGTCCCCCTTGTTGCCCACGATGATGACAGGGGCTTTAGAGTCAGGATGGACCTTCCGGATGTGTTGGTAAAGGGGCCGGATAGACAGGTAGCTGTCGTAGTCTGTGATGGAATAGACCAGCAGAAAGCCCTCAGCCCACTGCACGCATTTAGACAGGGAATCCACCACCTGGGTGAGGTTGTCTTGGACCTGCGGAAGACCAGGAGAACCAGTAAAGGAAGGCTCATTGAGAGAGCAGTCACGTTAACATCAAAGAAGTCCTTCCAGGAATGTTTGAAAAAGACATCAGGAAGTGTAGCTTTTGGGTTTGACCCAGCTTCTGCAGGAGGCTTTTGATACGGAAAGTGCAAATTCTCAGGCCAACTCCTTGCATGGGTTATTTTATTAGCAGCCAACAATGCTGTAATAAACTAATTTTTAAAGAATTATTTTATTTAACTTTATTTATTTATTTAAATTTTATCAGAAAGGGGCAGAGAGAGAGAGAGTGATAAAGGGAGAGAAAGAGGGAAAGTGAGAGAACAAACTCCCAGGTCCAGGACTCAAACCATAGTCGGCCATGTGGGAGCCCAGCGCCCTTAACCACCACGCCACCTGCTGGCCCCCAAAGTAAAACTTTTAAAACTAAAAAATACATTTTAAAAAATGTATTCCTTTTAAACTCTTTGCTGGTCAGAGAATCTCTGGTAAGTCTTGGCTAACTGAAGAATGACTTCAAACTAGAATGGCTTGATTTTTAGAGGACTTACTCATAATAAACAAAACTTTGAAAATAAGCCAAGATAAATATCTATTCCCAAACCCATAAGAAATATTTTTAGCACACATTTCTTGAGAATGTTACAGAAACAAATTCCTTTGTTTTGGTTCCTCCACAAGACCTTTCCTCCCTTAAAGCTTTAGCAATTAGTAACTTGTTCATCAAATTACATTCCAGACAGCTGGCTTCATGGGGTTATCCAGTGCAATTACTGATTTGAGGGAACAGCCAATAACAGAAGCACTTGAATGCTCCTTGGTGAAGGAAAACACCTCTCCCACCAGAATCCCACTGGCTTGTTTAATAGTTCCATGGCCAAGTTCTGAAAAAACGGGTAAGACCCATGTGAGTAGGGATAGCCTGCCAGGACTGAAGAAAGAAAAGTGGCCGGCAAAAGTTGCCTCTCACCACACCCCTTCTGAGGGTCTCTAGCTTCCCAACGTTCGGCCTGCCTGCTGACAGCCCATTCCGTGTAGAAATGCAGAACAGGCCAGTTTAGCCTTCTTGTACAGGTGGGGAACATCGTGCTGGGCACCCTTACCACTTCCCTGGGTTCTGGGAGGATTGAGCTGTTTGCTCCAGCAGGTCCTTACCTGGACGCCCCCAGGAGTGTCTTGGATCTGCAGGGATAGCTGGTCCCCCTCTACATAGACGAGACGTGAATACAGCTTGCCTGGAGAATGACAGGATTTGCTTTTAAATTCTGACACCCTGATCAAGAAAAGGAAGGAAGGAAGGAAGGAAGGAAGGAAGGAAGGAAGGAAGGAAGGAAGGAAGGAAGGAAGGAAGAAGAAAAAAAGGAAGAAAGAGAAAGAAAAAAAGGAAGAAAGGGAGGGAGGAAGGGAGGGAGGAAAAGAAAGAAAGAGAGAGAGAGAGAGAGAAAGAAAGAAAGAGAGAGAGAGAGAGAGAGAGAGAGAAAGAAAGAAAGAAAGAAAGAAAGAAAGAAAGAAAGAAAGAAAGAAAGAAAGAAAGAAAGAAAGTCTTGCAAGCACAAAAGGAGGAAGCATGTAATTACTCTAACCTGTATTCGGTTCATAGTCGCCGATGAACCTCTTAGTGAGGAAACGCACGATCATTGCTGAAAAGGAAACAGAAAAATCCATTGAAGTAGCAAAACAGAAGGGTCTAACTAAGGCGCTGGGGAAGGTCTCCCTGATCGACGCGCTCTGTTGGAGACCTGCGGGAACGGGTGGCGAGTCCCGCGGGCGTCCCCGTGCTCTGCAAAGCCGAGGTGCCGCTGTCCGGCTTTCCGAGCGGGTTTTGGGTCGAGTGAGACTAGTGAGACCAACACTCTCTTCTGCAAACGCGGTCTATACTAGGCGCCCACCTTGGCGAGGGCCGGAGAATAGTTTGCGGGGAACAGAGAGGGTCGAACCTCGGAGCCCGCAAAAGGCCAGGTTCCTCCTGTCCCCTGCCCTGCCTCCGCCGACGCTCGCGCTCTCTGCGGGGTCCCAGCTGTCGCGGCCGGGCGCGGGGTGGGAAGCGGCCGCGAGGGTCTCCAGCGCACTCACCGCTCTTGCCCACGCGGCCGGCACCTAGCACAGCCAGTTTGATGTCCTTGGGCAGGAGGTAGTCCGAGGAGGACTCGGGGATAGGAGCAAGCAGAAAGTGCCCGGACATGCTGGGCGACCGCATGGAGCGCGTCCCGCGACCAAGGGAACAAAACCAGCGGTCGGAGGCTCGCCCAGACCCGGAGCCGGCTGCCAGCAGGGAGTGCGGGACACCGGACCGGGACCGCGGCGGCTGCCAGCGGAGCTGTCAAGGCGCAGGGTTTTTAAACGTCTCCGCGCGCGGGTGAAAGCTGCGGCCGCCTCCAGCTCCTCCCCTTCTCCGACCCTTGCGGGATCGGCGCTGGGAGGGAGGCGCGAGCAGGGAGAACCGAGCGGACTGTCGCCCGCGGCGTGCGCGCAGTCTCGCAGACTGACGCGCTCTGCGGGAGACTCTGGGCTCTGGGACACTGGAAAGGACAGCCACCAACCAAAGAGCTCCCGGAGAGCTCGGGCCACAACGACCTGTGGGTGAACTCGAGACCGGAGTTAGGGGTTGCCCGAGGGAGGAAGGAAAGGAAAAAGAGCGATCTGGAGTTGTTGCAGCAATGGGAGTGCTAGATTCCTGTTGAATGTTGCCCCTTTTTATTTGCAGAAGGTGCTGAGGGATGACAATAACATGGACAAAGAGGGAGCGAGCGTCCTGAAATGGTATCCGTCGAGGTAACTGCAGCCACTGTGACTTTGCTCAGGATTAACTAGAGGGGTTCGTGGAAAATGCGTGTTATGAACAAACTAAACTTGGGGTTTCAAACATTTTTGCACCAAAATGAACCCATACTCTAATTCTATTTTCCAGGATCTTGTTGAAGCCCTTTGGTATAAAGTCTCCTGGGGGCAGTCATTGTCGCTTAGCATCTCAAAGCAGCCCCCTCGCTGTTGGCCCGGAGTTGACTCATTCCAGATCACTCATTGCGCATTCCATTGGCTGAAGCTGTGACTCCAAATTAACGCTCCATCATTAATCTTGTCCTACACAGGGAGCCATTGCTTCATTATTTGAGTATTTCTGTCTCAGTGGCATTCAGGGTGGAGCTGTGGAGGAAGGCACACACACAAAAAAACCTAGCCCAGTTCTCCGATTTCAAGAGCCCACCACTGCAAGGCAGAAGCCATGGGGCTTTACACCTGCACAGAGACTTGCATGTTCTGGCCTCCTGTGTTCCAGCTTCATCGGTCCAATTGCCTACAAGATTTCCAAAAGTTCATGGAAATAAAGTACAAGTTTAGGGGCTGGATCATGGCAGAGAGGTAAAATACTTATGCCTCTACAAGGCAGAGGCAGACCCATATGGGAAGGATCCAGGTTTCAGTCCAAAGATCCCCTGAGTATGCCCGTGCAAGTGCTTATGATTCAGGGCTAGTTGAAGCTGGAGGTGGATCCTGGTGTCAAATCCTGCTAGGGTGCTGTATCTTTGTCTTTCAAAAGCTCATGGAGGGACCAGCAGTTAGCGTAATGGCTATGTCGCTGGACTCGCTGGACTCCCACATAGTTGACCGTGGTTCACGTCCTGGATCTGGTGGCTTAAACTCACGTGTGCTCGCATGCCCAAGATCCCAAGAAGATAATGGAGAAGGGATTGCGGCGTGGTCATCCCCCCTGGAGGGTGGTTTCAAAAAAAAAAAAAAAAAAGGCTCATGGAAAAAAAATGAACTTTTTTCTTTTTTAAGAGAGATTTTTGCTATAGAATGTGTGAGCTCCCTGGAGAGTCAGAGGGAGAGAGACAGAAAGCGAGACTCACCCCCCGAGGGGGGGGTGGCCACACCACAATTCCTCTTCTAGTCTCCTCTCGGGATTTTGGGCACACACACACATGCATCCAGCGTGAGTTTTAAGCCACCAGATCTGGGACTTGAACCACAGTTGACTATGTGGGAATCCAGCAATGTAACTATTATGCCATCTGCTGGGCCCACACACTTTTTTTTGTCGTTTTTTTTTTTTTTTTTTTTAGTTGCCAGACGGTACATGTACTTGCCAAAAAGAGAAAGGGAGAGGAAAACAGCACCTCCTCCCCCAGTGGAGCACGGTCGTGCAGCAATCCCTTCTGCCCCATTTCTCTATCTCAGGATTTGGGGACACGTACCCACACACATATGTCTTTCAAGCCTCTGGGGCTAGGATTTGAATCTGACATGTGGAATCTGGTTCCCTTTACCACTAGGCCAAGAGGCCAGCCATTAAAAAAAGAAAAAAGAAGAAACAAGAAGTCTTTTAAAAAGGTGTAAGTTGGGGCCAGCAGTTGGCGTAATGGCTATGTTGCTGGATTCCCATGTATTGGACCACGGTTTGAGTCCCGGACCCGGTGGCTTAAACTCACACCAGGCACGTGTGCGTGCGTGCCCAAGATCCCGAGAGAATGCAGGAGAAGGGATTTCAGCGTGGCCATTCCCCCTGGAGAGTGATTTCTCACTTTCTGTTTCTCTGTCTCTCTTTCTGGCGAGAGCATGCGCTCTATAGCAAAAAACTCTCAGAAAAAAAAAAAAAAGAAAGAAAGAAAAATGGTGTTTAAGTTTGGGACCAGCAGGTGGTGTGGTGGTTAAGGAACTGGACTTCCGCATGGCTGACTAAAGTTCGAGTTCTGGACTGGAGGCTTGAAAATCAGACCAGGTACGTGTGTATGTGTGCCCAAAATTCCAAGAGGAGAATGGAGAAGGGATTGTGACATAGCCATCCCCCAGAAAATTATTTCTCACCTCCCCTCTCTCTCGTGAGTATATGCACCTTACAGCAAAAACCTAAAAAAAATTTTAATAAATTAGTGCAAAAATTTTTGAGTGTCATGCATAATTTTTGCTATAATATGCTCTACGAACTTCTTGTCATATTAGGAAGCCCTATCCTTATTCACTCTTTTGTCTATCCTAGTTGTATTGGTTAGCTTTTGCTGCCTGACGAACCATACTCAAAATGTATTGGCTTAGAACAACAATCACTTACAGTTGCCTCCAAGTCAGTGGGGCAGTTATCCTAATCCAGACCCGGTTCTAGTGACTTTGGCTACCCTCTCCAGTGCATCTGCAAAGAGCTTCCAGGTTGGACAGCAGTGGCTGTCAACTGTCATTACTTGGTGGAATTTTTGTATGTCTGTCTCAATGAAGGCAGGAACTCTAGCTTATGTCTCTAGTACCCAGCACATGGTAGTGCCTGGAACTAGAAAGATCTTTAATAAATGTTTGTAGGGCTTGCCCCATGGCCTAGCATTAAGAAAGCTGGATCCCACAAGGCCAATCAGTTCAAATTTTGGCCCTGATGGCTTGAA
Source organism: Tupaia belangeri chinensis (assembly GCF_000334495.1). Classification (NCBI taxonomy): domain Eukaryota; kingdom Metazoa; phylum Chordata; class Mammalia; order Scandentia; family Tupaiidae; genus Tupaia; species Tupaia belangeri. The sequence continues at coordinate 1,100,929 of NW_006201743.1, read as the reverse complement.
AAACATGCCATGTGTGAGTGTGCCCAAAATGCCAGAGAGATGAAGGGACTGTAGCATGACCACACCCCCTTGGGTGGTCCTTCTTCCCTCTCCTCTTTCCTGTATCTCTCTGGCGAGCCCACTGACAGATACGTTGAAAGGCTATTTGAGTGAACAAATGGATGGTGTCTTCACTGTATGAACTGTAAAAGGTAGAAGTCATGTTTATGACAATCATCCCAAGGTCTTGTTTTTGAGAGCAACCGTTCTCGGGAAAGTATCCCAGGAAATGTACTGACACGATCTGCTGTATTTCAGTTGTATGACTGCTGGCTGTTCACAGGGACCAGCTTTCCATTAAATCTTGGTTTAACTAGAGACACTTGAAAAGGGAAAAGGCACTATAGAGACCATGATCCTTTAGATAACTGTGAAACTGTCTGGTTCCAGGGATCCAGGGTTGTTGAGCGCCCCATGATGGGGTCTAGGCTGTCATCTCTCAGATTCCCTTGGCTTCTTCCTTGGATATGAGATGGCTCCAGCAGCAGCAAGTCCTCACCTAAATGGAGACTCTCAGGACTAGCAGTTAGCGTAATGGCTATGTGGCTGGACTCCCACGTAGTCGACCACGGTTCGAGTCCTGGACCTGGTAGCTTAAAACTCACGCCGGGCATGTGTGCGTGCGTGCCCAAGATCCTGAGAGGAGAATGGAGAAGGGATTGTGGCGTGTCCATTCCCCCTGGGGGTGATTTCTCGCTGTCTCTCTGGCATGCACACGTGCCCTATAGCAAAAATCTCTAAAAAAAATAGAAACTCTCTTGCTTTGTCTCATCATGAAATAAAATACTCATGAGAATTCAACAGACCTTTTCTTTTATCTCATTGGCCTCAGAGGCTGGGAAAGAAATTATCCAATTAGCTAGCAAGGATTAGGATTGCCAATGACTAGTTTAGACGATCTTAGTTCTTCCCTTGGCAGCTGGGCAAATTGGTATTCCCATTCAAAATAGATCATTTTAGTTTAAATTCACCCCATAAGGAAGATTCCTAAGGCTCTTCTCTGCAGACAGTTATGTTCCACTTTGCATTTACCTTGCACTTTTACAAAGAAGAGCTCAAAATGTTATTCCGTTCTCCTTGGTAAGGCTCTCTGCATTTACAAATACAGAAGATAATCTGTGACCTTTCAGTGAAGACAATAAGCTACTGAACCAGAGAATTATAAATACCCTTGCCTAAATTGTTGTAGCTTGTGTTATTTCATTTTAGAGTTCTTTGTGCCCAGTTATGCAAAATTGTGGTGCAACCAATATAAATAACACAGGCTGCTCAAGCGTTTTAAAAAAGATAATAGAAGTGAGTAGGCAGACACAGATATACAAATCTGTGGGTGTTTAGAATGAGTGTAAAGGGCAGAGTTTGATAATATGCAAATACCAGACTTAGGAAGCTATTAACTCTTTACCAGCTTGAATTCTAGCCCTCACACAAAACTTTGCCAAGTTTTCCTTCAGTTCACACACACTATCACATCCCTAACCCAATATCGACTTCCCGTAATATATATCCAAAGTCCCCACCTATTTTTACTGGAGCCTAAGACTCGACCCAGAATAAGAATCAGGCTTCTGCCCTTGAAAAGCTCACTACTTTATTTCAATCCAATAGTTATTGAAAAATCTCCCTGCAAGACTGTTATAAGTGGTGGTACAGAACACAAAGAACAGCCAGCTTTCTGTTATCAACTATTTACTGACAGGACAACAAAGTATGACACCCCTGTCTACACAAACATCCTTGTAGTAGAGAAATGATAATTTATTAATTACTGTCTAGTATACAAAATATTCTCAAATATAATCTTTAAAAATAAAAAAAATGTCAGCACATGCACTCACTGGAAAGAGGGGAAAACGAGAAAGCATTCTGCAGGGGGAATGGTCACACCACAATCCCTTCCCTTACAGTTCTCCCTCCTTTGGGCGTCTGGATACACGTGCACATGCCTGGTACATTTTTCAAGATGTCAAGTCTGGGACTCCAGCCTCACGGTAGGCTAAGTGGGATCTAGCCACCTTATCACCATCCTATGGGCTGTCCCCTTATTAACTACTTCAATAGAACAGGTTAAAACAAAGCACAAAAACGAAGTAGCTTTAGTTGACTTTAGAAACTTATCCAAAGTTACAGTCATGTGGTAAGGTGAACTCAAGATCTCTGATTTCAAACTGTGGTCCCTTCATCAGTGTGAAGAACAGGATAGAACACTAATCAGGAAAATGGAAAGACAAAGCAGGTCAGGGTGTGAGCTCCAAGAGAGCTACTACAGGGAGAAGTAAATAAATCTAGCATGAGTAATACTGGATAGGTGGGGATTCCTGGAGTGGGGAGAAGGCATATCAAATAGAGGAAACAGCATGTGCAAAGTTACAAAGGTAGAAAGCATATGGCAAGTTTAGGGAACTATGAGGAGGCTTGAAAGTGAAAGGGAAGTGGTAGGTGAGGCAGAGTAGGGACCAGACTATGGACAGCAATGAACACAGACTGTGGAAAGCCACTGCAATGTTCTGGTGAACAGCTCCTACCGCAGAATACGCAACTAGTGCTAGTAGCTTACAAAGAACAGGATCTGGTTTGTTCACTACTCATCTCCTATGAACCATTAATCAGAACTTCTCAAGGGGAGAGATCTATCACATCTTCCCATGGGCTAAGCCGTCACCTCATTTCAGACAGCAAAATATCCCATAACATTTCTTTCCCAAACCAAATGATTTCTTTCCTGCTGGGCATGAACATTTTCTTGGTGCCTCTCCATAAAACCAGAGATGTTGTGAGATGGCCCATCCATGCCTCATCACACACCTTAGCTGCATATTCTTTCCATTGTACAGTTCCCACCTCGGCAAAAAACGGCTGCAGACGCTGCCCTGTTACTCATAACCTAGAAACCTAAGATTCTGTGAAAAAGGTTTTTTGCATGAATACCAATTTTTCCCCTTTAAGTGGAATTGGAAATGAATATGGTATAAATGCTCATATTCCAAGTAAATTGAGAACTTCAAATTATTTCTTTGGTGCTCAAAAGATAAACCTACCTTTGTATTTTAGGAATTAATATATTTTAGCATTTTTCCATCCTATTCCAGAGAAAATACTAAACCACATGAGTGGGAATAGAGGAGATAAATACCGGAGTTTTGTTTCTGCCATTTAGAAAACTTCAAGAGCATGGTATATTTTATCTGCCCCTTGAGGTTCAATTCAACTGATCAAATTAAATACAGGCCTGAGGAGGTATCTGGTTAGATCAGAACAGTATTCATAATTTAAGGGGCCATGTAGCTTCACCTGGTCAATAAGGGTGACTTTTTTTTTATTGTTTTTAGAGATTTGTTTTAGGGTGGGTGCGTTTGTCAGAGACAGAAACTGAGAAATCTCCTCTCAGGATTTTGGGCATGCACGCATACACACACATGCACCTGGCCTGAGTTTTAAGCCACTAGGTCCAGGACTCAAACCAGTCTACTACGTTGGAGTCCAGTGATGTAACCATTACACCATCTGCTGGTCCCCAGAGTGACAAGTTTTACTTACAAATGTGTCTATACTTTCACTGACAAGTACTGGAAAGAACTGTATAGTAAGGGTAGTTAATTTATAAATTCAAAGCATGGCAGTTACTCATTATTTACTGGTACTTACTCTGCATTTCAAGGCAATTACGTCAGTACACATATCCATATTCAAACCCCAAATTTTATTTTCTCACTTACAAAATCTAAATTAATTTGTGTCAAATGTTTATAGGACAATCAGATGGAGGTGCCCAAGGAGTTGGAAATATAGATGTGGTTTTGGAAAATGTCAGTTCTGTAACTTGAGTCTCAAATGAACTAGAGAAAGCAAATGACAGATCAGTGGTTCTAAGTTGAGCAAGCTTCATCTCCCAGAACTTGTTAAACGGAGCACTGGGCCCTACCCCACAGAATTTCAGATCCAGTATGTCTGGTTTTCTAGCAGGCTCCAGATGCTATTGCTAGATGGGAGAACAGTTTGGCCTACATCCCCCAAGAACTTAGATAAGTGTAACATCAAAGATGTGGAACACCAAGGAGCCAGAATAAGGATAAGGGTTGGAGTCAGGTAGAAGAATGAGTAAAATATGACAGCAAAAACCTCTTGAAGAGAAAAAAATTGTAGGCTCTGTCAAACAGTATAAGAAGTTACATTGGGAAAAGGTCTTTATATCTATCAATTAGCAAGTTTTTGGTAATAACCTTTGAGAACTGTTTTATCACAACCATGGTGAGGGATACTACGATAAGGGAAGGCACTAGAAAGGATGCTTCATTAATCTGAGGTTTTAGGACCAGCAGTTAGCATAATGGCTGTCGCTGGACTCCCATGTAGTCAACTGCGGTTCAAGTCCCGGACCTGGTGGCTTAAACTTGCCAGGCACATGTGTGCGTGCCCAAGATCCCGAGAAGACAATGGAGAAAGGCCTGTGGCGTGGCCACTCCCCTGTGGGGCGTGATTTCTCACTTTGTGTCTCTCTGTCTCTGTCTTTCTGGTGAGCCCACGCGTCCTACAGGAACAAAACCTCTACCAAAAAAAAAAAAAATATATATATATATATATATATCTCTGAGGTTTTTCTAAGTCTATAAGCTGAAGTCAGGGAAGAAACGAAAAGGGTCAAAAACACAAGACCAGGAATAATCACTAAAATAAAAAAACAGAAACAGCCCTCTATTCTTTTCCATTCCTTTTCAGGTTTTACACAAGTATTTGGATCTTACTGCCCCTGATTCTCAACTCAAGGAATAGGGCTTTACAATGTTTGTCTCCTTCCCCAGGAGGGTAAGTACCAGTAAATGGTCCCTACCAACATCTATGGATAAAAGTTGATAAAAACTTGACTACCCCAACAAAACAATATACTGAGCAAAACATGGGGTTTGTAACTTTATAGAACATTAAGGGATAGTCCTATTTAAAATCTGAGGCTGAATAAAGGAGACAAGCCACAGGGAACTAGGAAAGCATTCCAGACAGGAAACATCAAGTACAAAGCTCTGAGGCAAGAAAAGTACTTGGCATATTGAAGATACAGAAAGGAAGTCAGTGTAATTGAATCTGACTTTGGGGCTGAAGAGGTACAAGATTAGGTCAGAAAAGATAGCCACAGGCTAGATGCAGGTTTTATAGGCCAGTGTAATTGTCAGGATATAAATGGTATTTAAAGCCGTGAAGCTAAACATGACCTGGAATATTAAAATGCTTCAGTATTTGGAGGTCGAAAGGACAGTGAGATCCAGCAGACCGTAGAAGATAAAAGGAAATGAGGTCAAATGTTCCAGAAGCTAACTAAAGCCAAATTTAATAAATCTATCTTTTCTCTCACCAAGTTAGCAGACTATAGTAATCAATGCTGAGACCAACATTTTCGTTCACTGGAGGTTCGGAATGCAAATTGGCACAACCCTCTAGGAAACTAGTTTATAAAACGAATCAAAATCTGGAAAACAAGGCAGGACTATCTTCAAAAAGTACATGGAGGGAGCCAGCAGTTAGCCTAATGGCTGTCTCTGGACTCCCACGTAGTCGACCGCGGTTCATGTCCCGGACCTGGTGGCTGAAAACTCACGCCAGGTGTGTTTGCACGCGTGCCCAAGATCCCGAGAGGAGAATGGAGAAGGGATTGTGGCGTGGCCACCCCTCGAGGGGGTGAGTTCTCGCTTTCTGTCTCTCTGTCTGGCGAGCGCACGCGCCCTATAGTGAAAACCTCTCCAAAAAAAAAAAAAAAAAAGTACATGGAAAGAACTATGTGTGGACTTCAAATTTATACTACACCAAAACAAACTCATGAAATTTCATCTGCTAAAAACTTTAGTCTCCTCGCTTACTCTTTAACCAGTATTGAGAAAAACCTTCCATTAAAGTCTACTAAAAACTGCTATGCATAATTCCCAGCACTGCCACTGATCCACTGCTGTGCTGTTACATCAAATGGAGAGCTCTCATTTCCTATCTGCCCCTAACAGCTTCCCTGAGCCAGTTGTGATTGTCACTTCCTTTTCTCAATGTCCACCATCACCAACACTCCTTAACTAAGGTATCTCATACCATCTTGACCTTTCCAGTCTCTAAACCTTGAGAAATACATTTCTGTTGCTCATAAATCACCCTAGTCTGTGATACTGTATTAGAGCAGGATAGATGGACCAAGACAAATGCTATTTCACCGTTTTCTGAGCCCTGTTCCATAAATGTCAAAAGAATTTGGAACTAATAACTTAAAAACGATTTCAAACAATAAGCATCAAAAGCAAATCCCTGACCCTAAAAAATTCAGCTATTTGATATAATCACAAGTGATCAACTTTCCCTGAACTTAACTTTAAATTTTTCTTTCCCATTATGATTTAGAACTATCTTTAAAGCCAGATAAACAGTATCTGACACTTTTCTAACCAACTAAGTTTTATTTGCTGTATAAACCAAACCACCTAACATCTTTCAGGTGAAAAAATACTAAATTTGAATAAAGATATTACAAAGATGAATTAGAGCCCAATAAAAATTAGCTTCGGGGAGGGAACGTAATTCTACTCAATTAAGGCAAACATGTTTATAGACCACAGATTAGTTTATTTTTAACACCCATCATGCCATGAATTCATAGGGAATAGGTTCCAGTAGCTCAGGCTCCTTTCCATTGGTTCTCACAAAGTGTGCTTCTCTGGGTGGAGCAGGCTATTAAAGAAAAAGAAAAATTATGTAAAGCACTAAAATTCCCCTTAAAGTACATGTATGAAATAATATGTACTCAATTCTAAGGCTTTATATGAAAGTATCAGTGAGCAATCATTTTACATGTTCCCCAACATCTGGGCCAGCTACGTGGCATAGTGGTTAGGATGGTTGTATCCCACCATGGCTGACCATGCTGTGCAAGTCCTAGACTCAGCAGCTTGAAATATGAGCCTGGCCCAAGTGTCCCAAGAGGAGAATAAAGAGAAAACAGTGAGGCCAGACCTCCCCAAGGGGAAGAAAGGTGATTCTTGGCTCTCCCCTTCCTTCCCCTATGCCAGCAAACACATGCATCCTATAGCAAATGGGGATTTTAAAAAAAGTTCTCCAAGATCAATACTAAGAACTACCTGTGCCTCCACCATGTCAAGTCAAGCTCTCACCTGGCGCTTTAGTTGAACCCAGGTACCTTTCTCTTTGGCTTCTTTCTTTTTCTGGTCATTTTCCTTCACACGTTTTAGGAAGCTATCTCTGCTCTTAGAATGTTTAATATGCTCAATACGCACATTGATTCTCTTGGCAAGAATCTTGCCCCTAGAAAGAGCAAGAAATTCTTGTGTTTCATCAAAAATGTTTGTCACTCTCACTTATTAATTTGTAATTTAACCAAAACCAGATAGCTAATAAAATTTAAACATTAAACTTACCTTTTTATGCTATGAAAACTAAAACTGCTTAACAAAATTGCTTAACAATTCCACTAACTCTATTCCAATTTGTTTCCTTTGACAGGATACAAGACAAACACCTAGTTTGCCTGAGTTTTAAAAGGACATTTCCTTTGCCCCATTTGAATGGCCAATAAAGACATAAGTCTAACTGGCAAAGTGAAAAGGGGGTATGAGGGAACATTAGTTACCAAGAACTGTGACACTACTTACTTAACTTGTTTGTTCACAACAATGCCAACAGCATGCTGGGTAACATTGTAGACTCTTCCCGTTTTGCCATGGTAACATTTGTGGGGCATTCCTTTTTGAACAGTACCCATTCCCTGTTATGGAAAAGTAGACAAAATTTGTAACCCCAATTTCTCCTACAATCTTATTATTAAAAGTGGCAACTCAAGAGCTTTCAGAGCCGGTGAAATGAGTTTTTCACATTGCTTCAAGCAATCAAAAAGACAATCATCATTAAGCTCTAAAGTGCCAGGATACAATTAAATACAGAAGAACAAACCCCACTGGGGTTCAATTAAAATAGTAATCTTCATCATCCTCAATAATTCAATCTTGCACTAAGGTACGTATTTTATAGCAAACTCATGCGTGCCCAAGATCCCGGGAGGAGAAGGGATTGCGATGTGGCCATCCCCCCGGGGGGTGATTTCTTGCTTTCTGTCTGTTTCTCTGTCTGTCTGGCGAGCGCATGTGCCCTATAGCAAAAACCTCCCCCCCAAAAAAGAAAAACAAACAAACAAAAAACAGTCCATCTAGGGACCAGGAGATGGCATAATGGTTATGTTGCTGGATTCTCGGAGTCAACCATGATTTTGAGTCCTGGATCTCACGGCTTAAAACTTATGCCAGGTATGTAAGTGTCTAAAATCCCGAGGAGAATGAAGACGGGATTGCGACGTGGCCATACCCCAGATGAGGAGGTATTAATTTTTTGTTTTCTCTGTCTCTCCAGCGCCAGTGAGCAAACACATACTATAACAAAAAATCTCTTAAAAAAAAAAAATCTACTCTTAGGAATCCATGTTCTTAGGAACACTTCATTCTGGCAGATTTTCTTTCTAAAATTTAGAGGGATGGAAAGGATCCAATAGATTAAAAAGAAACTAGTACCTGAATTCCAATATAAGATTATACCTAACTTTTATAGGTTCTGTACTGTTAGTTTCCCAATCTTATAACTTACCTTAATGTCTACAATATCACCTTTCTTGTAGATTCGCATATATGTCGCCAAAGGAACAACTCCTACAAACAAAAAAGAAAAAGGGTATAGTATAAATATAAACAAAACAAACATGTTAACTTTCCTAGTTTTCTACATACACATTACCTTTGGCAGGCATGTAAAGTTTTAAATGTTGCTAATGAGCAATCTCTCTGTAAAACATCATTCCACAAAATCACAGCCTAACTTAATTGTTCACCAATTTTAGCTACAAAATGTTAGGAAGATGCTATTTAACGTCATTTAAGAACATTAAATGAACCATAACACAAATACATTAATAAAAACATATGCCATGCTTGCTCTAAAGGAAAGTAAACCTACTTACCATGTTTTCTAAAAGGCCTAGAGAACATATATCGGGTGCCTCTCCTCTTTCCCAGAGAACATATATCAGGTGCTTCACCTCCTTCCCTTTGTGTTCGTCATTTTGGTTAATTACTGAAACCAGAAAGCACAGAAATGGTCAAATACAATAGAAAATTGACATTTATGCAACAACAAAAAATCTCTTTCAAAATGTTTGCAAAAAAACATTTTAGGTCTAGACCCAACACAAGGTGTGTTTATAATACTTAACTCAGAACCATGTTTTAGAGCACATATCAAAACTACAAAGCTGCATCAACTAGGACCTGTTATGATATAACCTGCAGTTTGTTCACTCTTGATAGCTCCCTGCAAACATCCACAAACAAAACAAAAAATGGGTAACCACCATTAAGCTGTTACTGAGTACTTTCTCACCTAAAGTTCTAAAGTAGACACAGGCCTTCCGGAATGCCTTCACTGAACACATGATACTCTAAGCTACAAAACAGATCAAGCGTCTCGGTGGAAATAAATACAGCGACCTTAGAGCACTTTCTCTTTAACCAACTTTATCTGAAGACAAGGTTAAAAACTCGAAACAACTGCGTGGCTTAACTATATGAGTGGTCTGGGGTTCATCACCCAAGGTCGACTCGGGGTACCAGGCCCATTCTCCAACCACCAGCCCAAGCTTCCTTCAATATACATCTAGGCCTCCCCCAAAATTAAACTTGACGTCTGGCTTTAAACGCGTTCTTACTACCCTGAAGTCCCTACCCGCCAGCAGTACAGGCTTCGGTTGGGGTTGCGGGGTAAAAATCTCCATGGAGAGAACTTTGAAAGTCGTCAGGTCACGCGGCCTCACTCAACCCGAGAGGGCCGCCCAGAACGCTGGAGGCCAGATCATGGGGACTTAAGAAAAAGAAGCCGTTTTCCAGGTTAACCTGAACCGCCTCACCCCCAGTGACTTGGCCTCAGCTCTCTCGAGACCGTCACCCCAGAGGAGCGTGGCACTGCAGTCCGGTCCTCCGCCCCGGCCCCGCCGGCGTATCCTCCGGCCTGGTGGGACATGGTCCTACCAGTCCACACCAGTGGACACCAAACAGGTTAGGCAGTCTCTCTAGAGTCGCCATGCACGGCCTCATCAGCCACCGGGGTGTAACTGAAGTGTTTCGAATACCGGGCGCGAGGAGCCACGCGCAGGCCCTACCTGGAAGATGGCGGTTCCGGCCAAAAGGAAGGGGGCGGGGCCGCAGCGCGCGCCTTACAAGGGCCTACGGCCTGCCCGCGGCGCTGCCTGTAAAAAACGCTAGTCTGAAGCGAGTCTTTTCTGGAGCGATGAAGCGTCCCTGATAACAAAGAGAGTCTATGAACGCATTTTATTTCCTTACAAAAAAAAAAATGCCACTGGCCAACACAAGCCGACACTTGCATCTTGTCAGACAGCCCGGAAGGGGGCCTTCCAAGGCGTCAACCAGGACGCCGACGTCTCGAGCGTGCTGACGTCCGCCCCTGCGTCAGCGCCCACGCTGAAAGAGGACCTGTGTGTGCGTCGTCGCCTGGCGGGGCGGTGGCGCGTCCTGCAGCGTCAGAGCCACTTAAAGTAGCCGCAGCTCTCGCTCGTTTGTGTGCAGGTATTATCACGTGGGCCCAAAAATTGAGCGATAAAGAAGGAAGCGAGTCATTTACTTTGTATGAATTTTCTAGAGTCCCCTTCTCCCGGCCAAGACACATATATACACATACTGTGTCTAAACATGGGAACCTGCCGGTAGGTGCTCAAATTTGGTAAAACTACTTTGGCGAAATACAGTAAAATCGAGGATTTTCGAATCCTAAACACTAGCTTTCCTCTCTTAAGTATATGCCTTATAGAAGTTTTGATACACGGAGGGACCAGCAGCTAGCGTAATGGCTATGTCGCTGGACTCCCACGTAGTCGACCGTTCTTCCAATCGCAGACCAGTGACTTAAAGTCATGCCGGGTGCGTGTGCGTGCGTGCCCAAGATCCCGAGAGGAGAATGGAGGAGAAGGGATTGCGGTGTGGTCATCCAACCTGGGGGAAGATTTCTTGCTTTCTATCTCTTTCTGGTGAGCTCACGTGCCCTGTAGCAAAAAACAAACAAAAAAATCTCTCCAAAAAAATGAAGTTTTGAAGCATGGAGAAAAGTGAACATAACATCTCTGTGTAGAAGCAAAAATTTAGAAACATCTATCAACATAGTAAATACCTTATGAGTAGTTGATAGGGTGGACTATAGGCTATTTAAACAAGACAGCTTATAAATGGACAAAACCTGTAGAAGAATAACCAATATGACAATTCATATACATACAATTTTATTATTTTAATTTGCCCGAGGGGACGTGTGCTTGTCAGGGGCGCACACACACACACACACACACACACACACACACACACACACGGAGAGAGAGAAATCATCCCATCGAGGATTGTCATGCCACAATCTCTTCTCTTCCTTCTATTCCTCCTTTCAGGATTTTGGACTGTAGAGTCTAGGACTTGAACTGTGCAGTTGACCATGTAGGACACAGCTGCCTTAACCACCACACCATCTGCTGGCCCCAGGGTGATCTTTTGAAATGTAAACCTGAGGGCCAGCCTGAAGCCCGAGTTGGATCCTGTATGGTCAATCCCACAGTTTGAGTTTCCAAAGCCATGAAACACACTCCAGGTACCTGTACAAATTAAGAGAGGAGGAAGACGTGGAGAAGGGGTTATGGTGTGACCATAGATATGCTTTCTCCCTCTCCTCTCACTCGGTCTCCCCGTCTCTGCTAAGCACACAGGCCCTTTGGCCAGTTAAAAAAAAATAGGTGAACGTGATTATATCATGCCTTTGGTTAAAGCCACCCGAAGGAATTTTCAGTGCTCTTAGAGTAAAACCTAAACTTTTTACCTTGACTTACAAAGTCCTGCATGAACTAGTAATTTACTATCTTCCACTTCCTCCTGCACGTCATTGTAGCTCCATCTTCCTCCTTCAGTTTGATAAGCAAATGCTTCAAGCTCATTCCAGCCTAAAGATTTTTATACATGCCCTTCTCTTGCCTTTCAGATACCTTGATCTCTCATCTTGCTTCCTTAAAGAGACTTTCTAATGGGAGTTCTGCCTGAAAGATAAAAACGTGTGGGAGTTTAGAGGAAAAAGATTGGAAGAACATGCCAAGTAGAAAAAATGTGATGCGTGCTGGTAAGTGCAGCTACAAGACAAGAATGATGCGAAGTCAAGCAGGA